>NC_057807.1:37326401-37345076 GCF_018294505.1 Triticum aestivum
GTTGTCGCATTTTGTTTCCTGTGTTGATTGTTTTTGCGTTCATCTGCATGCTGGTGTATTCTGAGTGTGATCTGTAATAGTTTGGTTCTGAATTTTCCGTGCGGGATGACATGATCCTCCGTGTTGAGATTGTGTTAGATGTTTTAATTTGGTCTCCATATATAGCTGGCAAGTAGGTGCTGATCGATTCGTGGGTGCGTGGGTGAGGTGCCTTTTCGTTTTAATTTGCCACAAAGATGCATGCACGATCGTACCAACACGACATGCGATGTACTCCCTCCGTTCCTAAATATAAGTCTTTCTAGAGATTTCACTATGGACTACGTATGGATGTATATAGACATAGTTTAGAGTGTAGGTTCACTCATTTTGCTCCGTATGTAGTCTCTTATTGGAATCTCTAAAAAGACATATATTTAGGAACGGAGGAAGTAAATCTAGAGACAGGTTCCATAATGCGCATGCCAAGTTGATTTGTGATGATGAACTCTTTTAGGAGAAACAATAGGACGGGTCAGCATAGTACTAGACTACTAGCTTGGGTGAAGTTCTCCACTTCTGCCCTGATGTGCCATATGGATACATAATGGCCTAACTAAGCTTTGGAGCCCCACCTCCAATTTATGACGAAGATACATAGAAGTGTTGTCGCTGTGGTGCACATGCTGGCATGCATGTAGTCACAAGCACGAAAAACAGGAATGGCACGCTACCCATGGTCGTTCGGATGCGTAATGCATGCCAAGGTGAAGATGGAGTTCGTCCGTAGCTACAGTTGAGTGAGTGGGCATGGGTTCTGGCATCAAGCACGCGCAAGTGCCAAAATGAGCTAAGTAGACATGTGTTTTGTGTGCCATGTAGACATGTGCTGTGTCTCTGTGTTTGTGTGTCGTGTTGCCATCGGCATTCAGCTGTCGGTTGGGTCAGGAATTTTCCAAAAGGTTTCAGCTGTCCATTTGAGACGTTGCCACTCTACTTTATTTGGGCTGGATGATGTATATATACTTTCACATGACTGGGAGGTCCGTGGTGGATGAGCTTCGAAGGGCATCTCATTGACATCACAAAACTGCTCGATGCCGGCCACTGCGGCGTACAAGCGGACTGGCATGGTGTCAAGCAGCTTCTTGACCATGGCATTGTTGCCCCGAGCACCGTGTACCTTGCCGCCATTGTGTTGACCTTGCCGGCATACGCGTCAAGCTCATCGCCGTCCTCCATTCGCAGGCGATCGAACTCATCGTAGAGAGTCGCGAGTCGCGCCGCCCTCACCCGACCGGTGAGCCTGGTTTTGAGGCTGTCCCAAACCTCCTTTGTCGTCGGCTTCATCACCACTTGCATCAGGATCTCCTCCAACAACGCGCCTATAGCATCGCCCGCGCCATTTTTCTCTTGCCAACGTCGATCGTGGCGCCCTCCGCTGGAGCCACCACACCCCACAATCCCTGGGCATCAAGGATTGCCTCCACCTTCATTGCCCAGGAGGTGTAGTTCGCGCTCGTCAGCGACGGGACCTGCAAGGACATTGCACCACCACCGCCGCCGTACGGAACCAGCTACATGGCCGCGGGCGATCACCCCCGCAACCTCACCCTGATGCCAATTGTTGGCGCAAAACCCTTGCGCCCATCTCACACTCTCTCTGCACTCTCGCTCGAACGGGAGGAGGAAGAAGGCGAAAGAGATGGACACGATGGACTCGGTGATTTCCTGCGCACGAGTGCCCGCCGCAATGACGGCGATTTTCCTTCCTCAAGCCCAAACTCATGTTGACTAGCTGTTACAACGGTCACCGCACGGTTATATACATGGGCGAGCACCCTGGGCACGCACCCACGCCTCCACTCTCCGATCGTGCACTCCGCCCACTCTGCCAGCGCCCGCGACGCGCTCCGTCGTGCGGGGCCCACGATGAGCTCCAACAGAAACGCCCACGATCGCACTGTGCCGCTCACCAATAACCTAGCCTACACAAGCGCACGGTGTACACGGACACCCCCGTGCACCACAGGCCCGCACTCACACACAAACATCACGCACCCGACGCGGCCCGGACCACACCCGACACGTTCGGCGCGCACACACACGCGCCCAACGCATCCCACCGTGGTTTATTTCCCAACAGAACGCCTGGTTTAGATAAAAAGCATCTGGTTTTATGTAAAATTCATCCAAGTTGAAATAAATATTGTCTCAAATTTGATTATTTTAGTTATTAAAATTAATAATTTGTAATGTAACAGGACGGACGGATGCCGATAGTGCCGGTCCGGCACGTACGTACATACGTGCAGGCGTGCAGCTCAGTCACGGCCGCGCGCAGCGCCTGCCTGGCACTGCATTGCTCGGCTACTTGAGAAGGCCTCGACCTTGAGTTCACAAGAAGCACACCAGCCAGCTCACAAGAAGCAGCTGACCAGTGACGTACGGTGAGTCGATCCCCTCTCGTCGTTGATCATTATCTTTCAACTCCGTAACTCTGTCCCTCGTCGGATCTGCGCCTTTCTCTCGCGTTGACACCTTTCTTCTTCTTCTCCATCGGAGAAAAAGAAACAGATAAAAAGAAAAATATTAGGCGGCGGGGCGTGTGCACGATCTGGATCGAGCGGCCACCGAGTCGTACGCGTCTGTTGCAAACGACCAGTCGGCAGGTATTTAGCTTTTGCGCAAACACTATTATACTTCTAACACACCTTTCTTCTTCTTCTTCTCCATCTGATCTGCGCCGCTCGATGGGCTACTTCAACACAGCCTCCCACAACCATGGACTACGAGAAGAAGCAGATGGCCTCTCGCTCGGCGACTGCGTACCCGGCGGCTGTCTGGCTGGTGAGCACTTGGACCCTTTCCACCGCCTGCCTCTTCCTCGTCACTTCCGCACTAGTCGAAACTCTGGACCGCTTCGACATCGATATCCCCTGCAGCCCGGTGAGTAAATCGTCATCAGTCCTTGTGCTTCCTGGTCTCCTCCATTCCTAAATTCCGCCCGCACCGCCACAAACTTAATTGGTGTTGGTCTGCATGCAGTCCTGGTGGTCGAGCTGACGGACGCGGGCGCTGCTAAGGTAGCCGCCGCGGGAAGGGCCATGCGGATCGGGATGCTCTGGTGTGCCGCGCCACAGGCCGCCGCGGCGGCGCTGGCTCTGCTGCTTCCATGCCGCTACCGCCAGGCCCGCCGCGCCCTCAACTGCCTCGCGCTACATGTACGCGTGCGCCTGTCTCTTCGTCCTCGCCGCCGGCGTAGGAGGCCTCTTCTACGGGATCTCCTGCACCCTTGGCATCTTCTTCTACACGGCGGGCGACAACATGAGTTTCCTGGCCCTCGTCTTGGGAATGGGAGGTGAGCAGTAGGACTGGGAAGCAGATGGGACAAGCAGCACACGTCGCCGGTTAATGAATAAAGGAAAAATGTACGCTGTGAGGATCGATTGATCGAGTGCCGGCCTGCCTGGTACGTGTGTGTGAATCTAGTCTAGGACGTACTACCTAGTATGAGACATGAGTTCTATATATATATGCATGCACTGTCGTCTCATGTTGTTGTCCTCTTGGCGATCGATTGTTTTTGCGTTCATATATCAGCGTGACTTTGAATGGAATAGCCTCCATGCATACATGGCCGTTCAGCTGTGCGGAGTGACCTGAACCACCGTGTTGAGATTGTGTTAGACGTTGCTCATGGCTGGTCTCATACTAGGTCGATCGTGGGTGCTCTTCCGTATTAATTAATTTGCCACAAAGATGCATGCACCATCATACCAAAACGACATGCGATGCAACTCTAGAAACAGGTTCCAATAGGACGAGCATACCAAGTTACTTTGTGTAACCAAAGGGAAGCATCGATCAAAATTCATAAGGATCAGATCAAAACGACAAGTGCGGCTTTGACTTCTTTTTTTATCTTGCATCGTGTGATGGTACTTGGCATGCAAGGACAAAAAGATTCCTAAAGACCATTGCGTTCCGTTCAGTCCGCATTTCCTGCGAATACCCTTGCCCAAGCGGCAATGACGAGGGAGTAAAAAAGAAGAAGATTATGTTCATGTGACAAGAATAAAACCATTCAACATTTGTTTCTCTTGTCCCAATTAATCTGCATATCTCCTAGTATGGTGAATTGTGTTTCCTGCTTTTAATATGCCATCAACCACAACAATCATGAGTATGTTTGGAAATTGGCTGTGTGGTGTTCATCCTAAACTAAGGCCCAAGTTCATGTGTATAGTATATGCCTTGCTTTTAAAATGATTGTGTTTCTAACAGGTCGAAAAGCTCCAAAATTTTTGTATGTCATGTTGCTTCTTGGATCCGACTGTGGTTCAACCTAGAACTTTTGTAGGCGCTAGAGTCTACGGCTTAATTATGGGTGCAGCCTATGAAAGATGACCGCTCAGGCTTAATTCAACTGGTTTGGATGGCAATCTAATCTTAGGCTGAGGCATCAAGCTTTTTGTGATGTCTCTTTGGAGCCGGTGTTTGCGCAGTTAGCAGCCTTGCTTAGTTTTTTTCCTTCTTGCTTCTTGTACACATAATATGATGGGTGACGTGGTGTTGCAACCATAAATGGATGTGTGCGTCGGGGCTAATTTTTTTAAATAATACATTTTTTTATTAAATTGCGCAAATATTACGCTGATAAATTTATTTTCAAAAATATTACCCAATCGGCCAGCAGCAGGCCGACTGCGCCTAGTCAGCCCACAGCAGGCCGACTGGAGGCTCCAGTCGGCCTGCTGTGGGCTGATAGGCTTGTTGTGGGCCGATAGGCCTGCTGCTGGCCAAGCGCTGCATGCATTTTGGCCCCCCCTTCGCGCAACCCTTTCCCCTCAATATTTCCCGCCATATGTTCCCGCCTACCCTTCCCCTCCATATTTTCCCGCCATATGTTCCTGCCAACCCTTCCCCCTCAGCTTTTTCCCGCCAACTTTTTCCCGCCACCCGTTTCCCGTCATATGTTTCCGCCAACCCTTTCCCGCCATATACCGCAGTCGTTCTTTCCCGCCATTTTCTCCTCTCTACCTATAAAACCCCCTTCAGGCGGAGGTGGATAAGCATTCCATTGTAGTGTATTTGAGATGTCCCATTATCCTTTCGATCGTAGTTTTCACCCTGGGATGAGCAGGACTCTTCTGAGGCTAGCTACCGATTTCAGGATTGACAATAGGATAGTTCCATGGGACGAACTCACCGGTAGTGACACCATAATGAATGAGTTGGCTCACAAATTACGTAGGTCTGGGTGGCCTGAAAGGACCTATGAGGAGGTACGTAAAGAACTTCTTAGGTTGCATGAAAGGTGGAAGAAGGTAGTGCTGCCGAAGAGTGAAACTTTCAGAAGGACTGCAGCAGATAATCCATCTTTATGGACTGAGGAGAGTGAGGACGAAGATAATATCTTCATGGCGCCACTTCCGGGTTCTACATCATCGAAGGGCAAGAGTTCTGCATCGTCGAAGGGCAAGAGTTCCTCATCATCGAAGGGCAAGAGTTCTTCATCATCGAAGGGCAAGAGTTCTGCATCGATGGAGTATGACAATGATGACTTCATGTAGTTTTTGTGATGTATGTTGTAAGTTCAGTGTACCATTTAATTCAGATGTACTTCTATGTAGTTGTTTGTACTGTCTTGTTGTACGAGCATTCTGTTCTATCTAAATATGATGTTCTAGTTCCGATAACAGAGTACTAAAATAGAGTAGGCATATGTCTCATACATAAGTGCATAGTCATTTGTCTCATACATAGAATAGACATAAGTCTCATACATAAGTAGATGTTCATGTCTCTACAGATAGATAGAAGCGTCAATGACGACGTCTAGCCTGGCGGGGTGGCGGATCTACAGGCGGCGTCCATCCCCACCTGTCGGGTGGCCTAATGTTACGAGGAGGAATCTTAGACTCTCCCTGGTCATGCTGTGTATCCTGTGTGGGGCCTGGTGGAGGAGTCGAAAACATGTTCATCCAATGGGTTTGTTGTGACATCGGAGCCTGTATGTTCTCCTCGGGATGTTGATCACTCCCCCACGTATCATGTGATGCCGACATAGACGCATGATATCCATAGGCTCCTGCACGACGGAACTTTAAGTCATGAAGAATGATGTGGCCTTAACTAATATTGAAAACAATAAATATGAAGACACACACCTGCTGGCTGTGACGACTGCTCTGGCTCAAACACAAAGATCGCCGAGGGACCGTGGTGTTGTGGCTGTGGAGAAAACACGAAGCTTGACGTGGGACCATAGTGCTGTGGGTGCTGCCACGATGAACTCCCAGGTTGTTCAGGAGGGGGTGGCCTAGTCGTCGGCTGATGTGCTAGACGTGGACGTGGTTGATGTCGGTGCATGGAGGGACGCGTCTGCTGTAGCTGGTGCTGAACAACGTCGCTTCTCCGGGTGCACGTGATAGCCTCGTAGACAGCCCGTATTTTGTTCTGCATCCGTTCCAAGAAGGGTTGTATGACAGGACGATGGTGAAGAAGAGGTCCTGACGACAGTGATCGTCCAAAGGTGGTCACGTCGTCGTAGAGTTCGTTTGTCAAGGTAGCCTGCAAATTTTCAGCATGATTATTAAGTATGCACGCCAATGTATGTGACAACATTGCTTAAAAAATTATATCTTACCGCATACTGCCTAGAGCCCGAAGTATCATAGCTCGGGTATGTATCCGTCGGAGTAGGATCAGGTATCTCCTCTGGATGAGAGTGCTCAATGATGCGTAACCGTGTTCCGGTCATGTAGCGCCGCAAATAGAGATTGAAAGTATTGAGTTGAAAATTGTGATTCGCGTGCCATAGATTTGTGTTTGCTGTCTCCCATTCTATAACATACGGCTCTATTCTAACTAGCCACTCAGCAGTTGTCCTAGTCATGCCCTTCCTTGTAGTCCTAAAATTATGGTGTGTGTTCAGCAATTATGAAAGATAATTGTGGTGTCATGCCCTTCGAATTGAGCACTATGAAAGATAATGCAACATTGTAAAACTTGTTAATACCTATGGATGTGTGTTGGCACTGGGTTCTCTGTAGGGGGAGGTACCTCCAACTGCAGAAGACCAAATTGCCTCATAACCCTCTGTTGTGCCATCTCCTCGACGAAGATATCGAAGATGATCTTCGATTTCGTCATCCAGTAATGTCGGTCCCTTGTGCACAGCAAAGACATACCACCAGGGTATCTCGCATTTATGGCTGCTTCAGTGTAGGGCTGCCAGATGACCCCAGTGTACGTATCGAACTGCTCGTTCAGTGTCGTGTATGCCTTTCTGGTCTGATCACTAGCAAAGTGTCTCTACAGAAAACAAATGTTAGTAGCCGCTAGCATTGAACTATCTCTGGTGCACACAAAAAATGCATTAAACTATAACACGATACATACCTCGCGACGTGTCCAACATAGACCAAAAGTAGGCATGTCGACGCCATCAGCATCAAACATGGCGTCTATAGGCTCATTAACACGTACATCTGGTCGTCCTATAGAGAACCTCTCCCATGACCACAGCTGAAGGAATAGAGGGCATCCAAGAAGGGCTGGCTTTCTCGATATAAGCTGGCAACCGTTGCACATACCTCGGTATGTAGCCGCTAAGACCGCAGAACCCCAACTCCTCTGTCGGATCTGATCTGCCGTCTGAGCGCTCGCTATCTCAAGTGCCATAGGGATGTAGAGCGCGCTAATAGTGCTGACATGGTTCTCTGTGAACATCACCTTGCCGAAAAGCCACATTAAGTAGGCCTCCAGGCTCCGAGTGATCTGTTCTGCACTCAATGGCGCCTGAAACTTCTGGATCTGCATTAAGCAAACAGAAAGTTTTAATACTTAAGCCGTAGGTATTTTCTGTAAAACCATATGCACAATAAATTGAAGATAAGAGGTAGGGGAAATAACCTAGAAATTGAGCAACCAATCATACTTAGGTCCATGATGCTCCCATACCGGATCCAAAACATCCGGAAAAACACCATGAAAACGTTGTGTAAGACCTTGCTCCCAACCAGCCGGTGCGTCCAATGGTCCTATGGCATGACCTGCCAATGGTAGTCCCAGCAAAAGTGACACATCCTCAAGAGTAGGAGCCATCTCTCCCCATCGGAAGTGAAACGTGTGGGTCTCTGGCCTCCAACGGTCCACTAAGCAGCTCAACAAGGAGGAGTCGATGGCGAGGCGTTTGGTGCCTGGGATGGACTCAACCAGACGGGCGAAAGGTAATAGGCCGGCCCATTTCAACCTTCATGACAGAACTTTTCGGTTAGTGTCTCCCATTAATAAGCATGTCAGTGTGCAAATTAATAAAGCACGTACCACTGAACCCATCCTTCATGTATCATCCAGTGCTCCTTAGGAGTGCGAGTGACCAGAGGCTCAACCTTGCGCTCCTGCCATATTGCAGCACGATGACCCCTATCAATGTCCCTATTCAGCAACCACATTCCTCACATTCCTGCACATAAAAATTCAGAACAGAGTGCCACACTTAATACAAATTCAGAATAGAGTGTCACACTTAATAAAAATTCAGAACAGAGTGCCACCATTAATACAAATTCAGAACATAGTGCCACACTTAATACAAATTCAGAACATAATGCCACACTTAATAAAAATTCAGAACATAGTGTCACACTTAATACAAATTTTGAACATAGTGTCACACTTAATACAAATTCAGAACATAGTGTCACACTTAATAGTACTGCTAGCTTATCTTCTTCCTATCCCTCTTACTCCTCTAGTTCCTCTACCTCCTCTTCGTCCCCGGTTGCCTCGTCCACGCCCAGTGATGAAAGTGGGACAATTAGTGTCCCTATGGCCAAATTCATTGCATAGAATGCATTGCCTAGTCGGACCTCCTGCTTCAGATTCATCCATATCATTTCGGATGCGCTGACACTGCCGTCTGCCTCTACTTGTACACATATGCTCTGGGTTTGGAATGTAATGCCTTTCAGCGGGGTTGACGCTGTTGAAGTTACCCATTGATCGAAAACCCATCAGCTCTCCTGTCCAGGTATTGAGGACAACCTCTTTTAGAAAAAATGGAGACACAAAAGATATTGCGTCCATTCCAAGCTGTCCGCAAGCAGCAAGTACATGTGAGCAAGGTAGGTAAAGCAATTTCGGTTTGTTGCATGTGCACTCACACGTTGGCTAGGCTTCATTACCAATTCTCACCTCATGCGTCCTCAGCTCATTTGCACATCGGAATTTGTTGTTGGCTAAGCGGACCTCAAACCTTCTTTCTTGGTTACCGATGGCGACTACAGTGTGTGACCTAGCTTTTTGCATCTTGTTGTCCATGTACTTCATGACTCTTTCACAGTAACGTGTATTCGGGTTGTTCAAGATATGCTGCTCTGCCTTTTGCCGTCTATCTCTGAAATACTTCACGGTGCCATAGAAAATACCCTCAACAATGGCTGTAAGTGGCAATGCTTGGTTTCCTCTAAGGACAAAGTTGTATGTTTCCACGAGGTTCATTGTCATGACACCGTACCTTGCTCCAAATGTGTCGTGTAGCAAAGACCACCTCTCAAGAGGCGCATGCTCTATCCACTGCTCGAAAGTTTTAATCATCCTCCCGAGCCTTCTCCTGGTACCAGGTGGGTCAAAGCCTGGAAGGTCACATAGCCCAACAGGCTCCTCCTCCACTGTCGTTGTTCCTGTTGCCAACTGTGCAGCTACTGCTTCAACATGTGCCCTCACTGCTGCATCTCTTGCAGCTCTCCTGTCCCTTACATGTCTCTGCATGCACACATTAAGTCTGTCACGTATCAAATTGTACTTCCATAACTGGTTCTGCTTGCAGAGGTTTTTGAACAGATTCATCAGGTTCTTATTTTTAAACTGCGAAAAGAAATTAGCCCCCAGATGGCGCATGCACCAACGGCTCTCCAAGTCCAGCCATGGAGTTTGTTCCTCAGGGCCTGGGTTTGTCAGTATCCTTATCACACTGAGTATACCTGCGTGTCTGTTGTGAAGGATGCACACATTGGGCTTCTCCTTCACAACTGCTATTTTCAACTGCCTAAAGAACCATGTCCAACTTTCAATGTTCTCACTCTCCACAAAAGCAAATGCGAGTGGGACAACTTGATTTTGGCCGTCTTGACCTATGGCTGTCAGGATCTGACCCTTGTACTTGCCTGTGATAAATGTACCATCAACACATATCACCAGTCGGCAATGCCTGAAAGCTTCGATGCATACACCGAAAGAGAAGAAGAGACGATGCAACACCCTCACAGTTGGGAACTCTGGCATGAACAAGTCTTGGATATCGATATAGGTGCCTGGATTCCGCTGCTGCAGGGTGTGGAGGAGCTGGACAACAGAGTCATATGCATCAAAATAAGTACCAAATCTCCTCTCAAGCGTCGCATGCTTAGCCCTCCAAGCCTTGCCATAAGAAATTCTATACTTGAACCTGGCGAAGACTTTTTTCTGCACTGCCTTCACTTCCATAGCTTTGTCCTGCACTATCTCATCGTAAAACAACCGAGCAATAAGCGTCGATGAAAGGTTGGCATGATCTTGAGGGATGCAGGGAATAAGACAAGTGTGATTAACTAAGTCACTGATCACCCAACTTGTGCCATACTTAGGGAGAAAGCTGTGCACCCTCGCGGGACAATCTGCATTCTTGCATACCATTGTCAGGTATTTCTGACTGGACACTTGAGCAGTGAAAACCCTTTGCGTGGACATTGCCCAATTAATTATTGCATCCTTCAGGGCTTGCTTGTTCGGATACATAGCACCCGTCGCAATATTGTTTTGGTGATATTGCCAGGCTGAATCATGTCCATCATTCACGGTCATTGCAGATGAGAAGTCATGATTCCACGATGCAGGGTTCGGGGCCTCCTCTGCATTTTCTTCTTCATCTGACTCATCAGAATCATCGGCATGACCCCTTTTAACATCAGTGTCTTCTTCTTCCATCTGGTCCTGCATGTGCCCATCTACCTCGTCAGCGTCCACCTCGCCATTGTAATCACCATCGGCATTTGCTCCTTCTACCTGACTACTCTGCCCTGGTTCATAACCATAAGCATTTCCTCCTTCTACCTGACTACTCTGCCCTGGTTCATAACCATAAGCATTTCCTCCTTCTACCTGACTACTCTGTCCTTGTTCATAACCATCATCTCCAGCATTTGACATAGATAACTGCCTCCCTACACTGCTATGACCAGCATCGTAGCCACCCTCACCTTCATGTGCAGTGACCTCCTTCACGACGGGAAGCACTAAAGCAATAGGATTGCATCCCCTTCGTTCACAACCATGTAACCACCGCACCCAATCGGAGTCTCGCTCTATTGGCCTCAAATAAAAGTAAATTATTGAACTTGACCGTGTCCGCAATGCATGAACACCGACGGTGTGTGTTTCAGTATCAAGACCTAAACTTGCCGTAATCCATTCTTTCAACTGACTGATAGACCATGTTTGAGGTGCGCTCATTGGCACCTCTATGTGAGTAAATTCACTCAGATCTGCTCCCATCTCATTTACTTGTACAGTACCAGGACCATAGTAAAATCTGAACTTCACTACATCGGACATCTCGGCTCACCTATTTTTTTTTCAACAACGAAATACAAGTATTAAGCAAAAACTTAAAATACCCCGACTAACAAATGTTAGACATGTCTATATATTAGCTAGTTGTATATTACAGAATATTAACGGAGCAACTAATACAATTCACACACCTACAGATATATTATTAATATTTACCGGAGCAACTACAATTACTGACACTCCTAAATACTACACATCCACATATAGTCTGGAATATTACCGGAGCAACTACACATTTTTACGCAACTAATTAGTTGACATCTAAATAAAATTCTCACCGAAACCGGAACGGGGAAATAAAATGCTCACCACGACCACCTAAATATTTACGTTTACTACTCGAGCAAATAATATTCATAAAGTCCGAAATATTACCGGAGCAACTACACATTTTTACGCAACCAATTAGTTCACATCTAAATAAAATGCTAACCGAAACGGGAAAATAAAATGCTCACCACGACCACCTAAATATTTACGATTACTACTCGAGCAAATAACAATAATTGCACGCAACTTCGAAAAATAAATGTTTGCTGAAATATACCCTTGAAGCGTGCGCGCAAACAATGAACGGCGGCCTTCAATCACCGGAACCGGAGCCGGAAACTCCACCAAACTCCTGCAGCTTCACCTCCACCACCACCTCCACCTCCACCACCGCCACAACCTCCACCTCCGCCTCCACAACCTCCACAAATGAGCTGAAAAAATGCTCCAACAAAATCTTCACCACGACCACCACAAGCTACCCCATCAGTAGATCGAGGTCTCTTTTGGCTCCCCTAGCTTAGTAGAACCCATTCACGGTGCCAAATCCACAAAAAACCGGGTCGTTTTGGTGTATTAATTGGAGCTATTTCGTGTTGGAGAGAGGAGGAAGGAAGAAGAACAAAGAGATGTTGTGCTACGTGAGGTGGGGAAGGAAAGGAGAAGGAGAAGGGAAAGAAAAAGGAGGCAGCGCCGCGGGCCCGCTCCCTGTCGGCCTGCAGCTGGCCGATCGGTCGGCAGCTGGCCGACTGGGGCGCCCGTGACCCAACCCGCGCCGACAGGGGGTGGAGGGACGTGGTGCGGCCACTAGTCGGCCTGCACGTGGTCGATTGACTGCCTGTCAGCCCGCAGTAGGCCGATAAGGCCCTATCGGCTTGCTGTGGGCTGACTAGTCTCACTCGGCCTGCTGCAAGCTGATTGACTAATATTTTTGAAAATAAATTTATCAGCGTAATATTTGTGCAATTTAATAAAAAAAATGTATTATTAAAAAAAATTAGCTGCGTCGGGACCAGTGAGCTTTTTCCCTCTTTTTCGAAAAAATATTAGTCACCGCCTTACCGCCTACTCTGGCTCTCTCTTGCACAAATTGATCATCCACTTTGTTGCAGGCGGTCGTGCATGATAGGCCTTGCAAGAATATGTGCTTAGACCAAAACATAATTGTTCTAAACAACGGGCTTCAAGAAGGAAATGCCATGATGATGATCTCTTTCAGGAGGAACAATAGGATGGGTCAGCATAGTACTAGCTTGGCTGAAGCCTTCCACTTCTGTTGTGATGTTTGCTTGCATACATAATGGAATAGTTAAGCTTTGGAGCCTCAGCTCCCATTTATGACGAAGATACACAGAATAGTGTCGTCGCTCTCGTGCACATGCATGGTGGCGTGCATTCATGTACTCCCTCCGTTCCTAAATATAAGTCTTTTTAGAGATTCCAACAAATGGCTACCACTAGTAGAAAAAGGGGCATCAGTCCCGGTTCGTAAGGGTCTTTAGTCCCGGTTCTTGAACCGGGACTAAAAGGTCGTTACTAATGCCTCCCTCTTTAGTCTTGGTTCTAACACGAACCGGGACAGATGTGCCTCCACGTGGCCGGTGCGCCGAGCCCAGGCAGGAGGGCCTTTGGTCCCGGTTGGTGGCACCAACCGGGACCAAAAGGCATCCACGCGTCAGCATTTCAGTGGCCGTGGTTTTTGTTTTTTTAAGGGGGAGGGGGGTTTGGGGGTTTTGGGGGGTTAATTTAGGTGTTTCATATGTTGTGTTAGCTAGCTAATTAATAGAGAGAAGTGTCCGCTCTTATGTCCGTGCTTGGTCGACGCTACGTACTGTACATAGAGAGGTCCTCGACACGCTAGCTATTAAGAAAATAAAGGGAACCATTAAGTACAGAAATTCGTCATGCATACCGAGAGAAGTGATCGATCGACCTCTCCTTCTCCGAGAGATTGGTCGAACAACAAGTTTTCGTATTATCTATCTGACGCTACTGGCTACATACATATAGAATATGTAAAATCTCTTACAACCCCCTAGCAATGGAAATCAATTTCCACATGATATTCTCCGGCTTTATTGATGACGTGGTCAAGAAAGAATCCCACCAATTCCTCTTGAATTGCTTTCATGCGGTCTTGTTCTAGGAGTTCATCCCGCATCTACCACGTCTAATTTGAAGAAGGGGGTTAATACATATATGAATGAAACTCAACAGAAATGATGGTGTAATAAAATGAAATTGTGAATATTATTGCTTATGCACTTCATATTGTCTTTTAGAGTAGCCCCGCTTATTTTTCAAAGTCGCATTGTAGATAAACTCGCACACGTAGTATCCATAGAAATCATTCCCTTGTTCCTGCCACAAGCACTTTACGAGAAATAGAGGTCATTCAAACTGATAATGAAGCATTATAAATGGCATTGATGAAAGTACAACTATAGAATCAACGGGAGATGCGCGCAACTAGCTAGCTAGTAGTACTTACTTTCGGGTATGTATATCGCAGCTCCTTCGGCAGTCCCGGAACTTCTGCGGTGAACTGTTTCCAAACCCTGCAAGACAAAGAAAATAATTATTATTAGTTGAGATATCAGGAAATGAACAAAAAGTTGCTGTTACGGTGCGATAAATGATCGATTGAACTTACTTGTTGAGCATTTTAGTCATGTCAGCATAGGTTTGGGGATCTTTTCGTCTCGAGTCTAAGACGTTTACTACTCCCCGCTCAAGCTTAATCTCCAGAAGAACATAGTGGAATCTGCGCACGCATGCATAACTCATCAATTACATTACTATAACCTCGCTCGAGTAATAAGGGAAACTGAATATGCACACGACAGTAACACTCACTGGAAGTTGTAAGGAAAGAGTATTAAATCTTTGTTTTGATTTTTGATCAACGATTGTAGCAAGTTCGCCTCGGCCTCTGCGGGGTGCTTTTTAACCAGAAATTCATCTATGATATTTGTGTTAATGAACCCAATATCATACATTTCTTGTTTTTTGCACTCGACGATCTTCAATCTGCATAATATAGTGAGGATAATTAATTGTAAATACATGCAATGAAAGAGCCGAGCTATATATAGAGACTTAATGACAGAAATAGTACTTACAGATAGTAGCAAAAGACTGTTACTTTATCGAGGGCCTTTTGATTGAAGAACGTGAAGAACTCATCAAATGGAACAGTCAACAGATCGGTTCCAACGAGGTCGTGCTCCTCTTTAATATTCAGATACAAAGCATTCGTCCCCTCAGACTCTCTGCAGGTTTTCATGTATCAATTATGGAATCTTCGCATCATAGTTGTCAGAGATTTTTCATCTTTGGCGAGAGGCTTCCCGTACTCGTATTTGTGTTCGTCCACCTCCAAGAAATCAGGAAGTTGATCGTCAGGCAAGTAATCTGCAAGATTGCCATAACCGTCCCCGGAGCATTAGCGACGATGTCGCCGCTAGACACATTGAGCGGGGGGCACGATTGCTTTGCTTGTTTGCTGAGCTGGGCAATTTTTTCCCAGCTGCTCGTTTTTTAACCTTTTATCACTGACAGTACTTCCCGACCGCTCCGCTTCGAGATATGTCTGTTCAGTAATGCGCTCATAGTTGGTTCTCGGCGGAGACTTTGGTGGTTTCCTCAGGGCATCGATAGTGCGCTTTGCTTTCACCGGATCTACCTTCTCCTCAGGAGGTGGATGTCTCTTTGCTTTCACCCCTTCAAAGAAGTCCTTCACGTGGGCCCGCACGATCGTCGCATTTTCCTCCTCGGTCCTCTCATACGGTAACTTCTCTAGAGGATTGAGAGGTGGACCGTATCTGTATTGCCTCCCGCCTCTGCTGGCTGTACTGCTAGACGCCGGAGCAGACGGAGCGGCTACGGCGCCTGTCTTCTTTTGTGCTTGCTTACGAGGCGCAGGAGAAGGACTACGACGCGCCGGAGCAACCGGGGCGGCGGCAGGTCTCTTCCACCCTTGCTGGCGAGGCGGAGAAGGAGGAAGGTGCTGGCTGCTCGGGCGCGCCGGCGCAGGCGGGGAAGGAGGCGGAGTACCACCACGCGTGGAGAAGGAGGAGGTTGTTGGCTGCTCAGGCGCGCTAGCGCAGGCGGAGAAGGAGGCGGAGTGCCACCACGCACCGGAGAAGGAGGAGGCTGCTGGCTGCTCGGGCGCGCCGGCGCAGGCGGAGAAGGAGGGAGAGTGCCACCACGTGCCGGAGAAGGAGGCCTAGTGCCCTGATCGTCAGTCGCCGGAGGAGGAGGCGGTGGAGGAGGCGGAGTGCCCTGACTCACCGGAGGAGGAGGAGGAGGCGGAGGCGTCCAGTTCGGAAGGTTGATGAGCTCCTTCCGCCATAGTCATGGAGTCTTCAGAGCAGAACCCAGCGTAGTCTCCCCTTCACCGGTAGGGTATTCAAGCTGGAGGTCCTCAAATCCCTCTGTCATTTCATCCATCATCACCCTAGCATATCCTTCTGGAATCGGTCGGCAGTGAAAAGTTGCGCCATGTTCAGTAGGATAAACAGAGCCAACAGCCGCCTTGACCTTCAAATTCATCCATCGCGTCATAAGGTGGCAATTTTGAGCCTCCGTGATAGCATCCACGGGATAGCTGGCAGGAGCCGTCAAGACATGCTCCGGCTGAAGCAGCTCAGTGGAAGCCATGCTGCTTCTCCGCTGAGATGGCGGGGTAGCTTCGGGGGAAGCTTCGGCAGGTCATTTGTTGCGATCTGCTTCTCGTTCCTCTAGCCCCATTACCCTTTCGTGCAGCGCCTGCAGTTGGCTCTGCTCCAGTTTCTTCCTCCTCTCATGGGTTTTGTAACCCCCTGCATCCGGAAAACCAACCTTCCACGGAATGGAGCCTGGCGTGCCTCGTGTCCGTCCAGGGTGCTCAGGATTCCCGAGGGCCGTTGTGAGCTCGTCCTTCTCCCTGTCTGGAACGAACGTCCCTTGCTGCGCTGCATCGATATACTGCCGAAGCCTTGTGACTGGTATTTTCAGTTGCTCGTCTGTCCACCGGCACTTCCCTGTTACAGGGTCCAAGGTTCCGCCAGCCCCGAAGAACCAAGTCCGCAACGGTCTGGCCATCTCATTGTCTCCAGTTTGATCCCTTTATCAAGCAGATCATTCTCAGCCTTGGACCACTTAGGCCGGGCTTGCAGGTAGCCACCTGACCCCGTGCGATGGTGAAACTTCTTCTTCGCAGCATTTTGCTTGTTTGTCGCCGACATCTTCTTACTCTTTTCCGATGTCGTGTAGGCCACAAATGCGGGCAGTGATCTCTGATCTTCTCATATTTGCCGATGAATTCTGGTGTCTCTTCTTTGGCGACAAACTTTTTCATCTCTTTCCTCCACCTCCTGATAGGCCTGCCATCTTCTTAAGAGCACAAGACTTGTTTAATTGCTCTTTAACTGGCTTCTCCGGATCCTCCTCTGGCGGTAGGGTGAAATTTGCCTTCAGCCCAGTCCAAAGATCATCTTTCTGCATATCATTGACATAAGACACCTGAGGGTCTTCCTCCTTAGGCTTATACCATTGGTGGATGCTGATCGGGATCTTGTCCCTAACAAGAACCCCGCACTGAGCAACAAATGCGTTCTTTGTCCGGATGGGTTCAACCGGTTCGCCGTAGCACGCGATTGTTGTGATCTCAAACTTTTCATCCAAGCTCAACTTTTTCTTCGGGCCTCATCTCCTTACCGAAGTTGTGCTCGATCCGGAGGGCTAGAAAAAGGAAGAAAGACAAGAGTTAATTAATATGTGTACATATACCAAAACAATGAATGCATCAATTAACTAGTCATCACGGGCTTAACTAATATATATATACCTGGCCGGACTCGGTTCGGTCACCGGAGCAGTCAGCACGGTCTCCTTCTTGTACCTCCATTGGGTCACCGGAGCCATCATGAACATAGCACTCTTCTTGTATCGGCATTAATGGGTCGGAGCCATCATGAACATAGCCCTCTTCTTCACCCAGTCCTTCCTGACCAATGGTGTCGTTGAAAAATGACGCAACGACATCGCTTCTGTTGCTTCGTCTCGGGAGTGCTCCATAGTTTCTGCAAATATTTACAACATGTCAATTATTATTCAAACATGGTACAGATGGATATATATTAGTTGCAAACGTAGAACTAGCTAGCTAATCACAATAAGGAATCATGTTAGTGGCCTCGACGCTGCTTCTCTAGGATTTGGGGTGGCCTAGACAACGCTCCAAGGGTTTGGGGTGGCCTCGACACAATGCTTCAAGGGTTTGGGGTGGCCTCGGCGACAACGCTCTTTTAACTTTGGTAAATTTGGGTGGCCTCAAGAGAGTTTGTCGGGTAGGGGCGCAGCGGGAGGGGGTAGGAGACCAACGTCGTTTTTTCTCTAGGGTTTGGGTGTCCTCGAGAGTTTTGGTCGAGCGAGAGGGACGAGGGGGGGTATATCGACGACGACAGAGGAGAAGATCAAAGAAAAAAAGAAGAACAAAAAGAGGAGAAAAAGAAAGGAATAGAGGAGAAGAAGAAAGGAATAGAGGAGAAGATCGAAGAAAAAAAAAGAAGAAAAAAAAGAGGAGAAGAAGAAAGGAAGAGGAGAAGAAGAAAAAAAAAATCTTCTTCTCCTCTTCCTTTTCTTCTTTTTTCTTCTTCTTATTTATTTCTCCTCTTCTTCTTTCTTTCCTCTTCTTATTTCCTTTTTCCTCTCATTATTCTTTTTCTTCTTCTTCCCTTCCTAGCTAGATATATAAAACTTTTCTAAAATTGTAACTTTTGCATATATAAACCTTTTCCATGGATCATCATTTCTTATATATAT
>NC_057807.1:37345299-37345923 GCF_018294505.1 Triticum aestivum
AAATATATATCCATTGTCATATATAAAAACTATCTATATATGAACAAAAGACTTTCTATGAAAAAAAACATTTTTGACGTCTATATTTAGCATATTCTAGCCACATACACATATACATTATAGACACATACACATATACATCACATACACATATACATTATAGCCATATACACATACATATCACATATGAACAAAAAAATAAACTAAAAAAAATAAAAAAAACATATAGCCACATATGAACAAAAACATATAGCCACATACATACACATATACATTACCACCACTTGTGTTTTGTATGTTGTATGTAGTATCTGTCGAAACCGAGAGTATATACGTGTAGTATGTAGTATATAACAATGATTAGATAGTATATATACAAATTTTTAAGTAGTATGTACCATTTTTTGAGTATGCTCTTTTTTACGTACAAATATGTACGTATTTCACAAATATAACAAAAACTATGGGCTCATATGCAATTTTTTCATGTAACTTGTTTTGAAATATCTTAGATATAGTATACGAACATATTTAAAATAATAAAATAGTACATATAGTATCACATCCTAGTATAACATGTGGGGTAACTACCACCGGGTGGTAGGATGGATTTCCCTATATATA
>NC_057807.1:37345933-37346837 GCF_018294505.1 Triticum aestivum
GCGCGGGGGCCGGACGGGGCAGGGGCAGGGCGCGACAGCGACGAGGAGCGGGCGGCGACGGCCAGCACAAGGCAGGGGCGCGGGGCGACGGCGACGAAGAGCGGGCGGCACGGGCAGCCTGGCAGCATGGAGGAGGTCGTCGGCGTCGTCGGGGGCAACCGGCGAGGGAAATCTAAAAATTCCCCAAGTGTTGCTTATGTAGCAAAGGCTTTGGTCCCGGTTCGTGGCCGCAACCGGGACCAATGCCCCCTTTAGTCCCGGTTGGTGCCACCAACCGGGACCAATGCCCCCTTTAGTCCCGGTTGGTGCCACCAACCGGCACCAAAGGCCAGTTTTCGGCAGCCCAAAGGGCGGGAAGCGGCGGCCTTTAGTCCCGGTTGATGGCACCAATCGGTACTAAAAGGGGGGCATTGGTCCAGGTTGGTGCCACGAACAGGGACCAATGCATACCTTTAGTCCCGATTGGTGGCACCAACCGGGACCAAAGTCCGTGTGCTGGCGCGGTGCAGCAGTAAAGTTTAGTCCCACCTCGCTAGCTGAGAGGGGCGCGCAGTGGTTTATAAGCCCCACTGCCGCACCCCTCTTGAGCTCCTCTCCACTGCAGGCTTACGGGCCTACTTGCTACTGCTTTGCCTGATGGGCCTTCTGGGCCTACCACGGGCCTGAATCCTGGCCCATGGTAGGGTTTCTAGTCGTATTCAGGCCGTGGGGGCCCAATAGGAGGAATTTTTTTTGTTTTCTTTACTTATTGTTGCTATTTTTATTTTTTTTCTAGTTTTTTTGTTTTGTTTTCTGCATTATTTATTTTCTTTTGTTTTTTGCTTTATTTTTTAATTCTTTTTGCTTTTAGTTTTAGAAAAATTATTAACTTTCTGTTAGTGCCATTAGTTTTCAAATGTGAAAA
>NC_057807.1:37347325-37364817 GCF_018294505.1 Triticum aestivum
CTACTTACCACAAAATACTTATTGTTGCTATTTTTATTTTGTTTCCAGTTTTTTTGTATTGTTTTCTATATTATTTATTTTCTTTTGTTTTTTATTTATTTTTTAATTCTTTTTGCTTTTAGGTCAGCAAAATTATAAACTTTCTGTTAGTGACATTACAAATTTTTTAAAGCATTTCAAATGAACTCTGAAAAAGTTGAAAGTTGGCATGGTATCATAATTTCACCCACATAGCATGTGCATGTACAAAACGGACAATGATATCACACTCGTCTGTTACAAAGTTGGCATGGTATCATCATAATAGTTGCGGGAGAAAGTCTTTACTTTTTCTTCGCTTGTGTCATTTGCTTATTGCGCCGTAACCATGGATAATCTTCATCGTTTATCAGGATGCTGGGGTCAGCCTTGACTTTGAAGGGAGGAATTTCATGAAACTTTTCATAATCTTCAGACATGTCTGTCTTGCCCTCCACTCCCACGATGTCCCTTTTTCCTGAAAGAACTATGTGGTGCTTTGGCTCATCGTATGATATATTCGCTTCCTTATCTTTTCTTTTTCTCGGTCTAGTAGATATGTCCTTCACATAGATAACATGTGCAACATCATTGGCTAGGACGAACGGTTTGTAAGTGTACCCAAGATTTTTCAGATCCGCTATTGTCATTTCGTACTGTGGGTCTACCTGTACACCGCCTCCTGACAGATTGACCCATTTGCACTTAAAGAAATAAACCTTAAAATCTACTCCGTAGTCAAGTTCCCATATGACCACTATGTAACCATAATATGAAGGAAATATGCCCTAGAGGCAATAATAAAGTTATTATTTATTTCCTTATATCATGATAAATGTTTATTATTCATGCTAGAATTGTATTAACCGAAACATAATACATGTGTGAATACATAGACAAACATGGTGTCACTAGTATGCCTCTACTTGACTAGCTCGTTTATCAAAGATGGTTATGTTTCCTAGCCATGGACAAAAGAGTTGTCATTTGATTAACAGGATCACATCATTAGGAGAATGATGTGATTGACTTGACCCATTCCGTTAGCTTAGCACTTGATCGTTTAGTATGTTGCTATTGCTTTCTTCATGACTTATACATGTTCCTATGACTATGAGATTATGCAACTCCCGTTTACTGGAGGAACACTTTGTGTGCTACCAAACATCACAATGTAACTGGGTGATTATAAAGGAGCTCTACATGTGTCTCCGAAGGTACATGTTGGGTTGGCGTATTTCGAGGTTAGGATTTGTCACTCCGATTGTCGGAGAGGTATCTCTGGGCCCTCTCGGTAATACACATCACTTAAACCTTGCAAGCATTGAAACTAATGAGTTAGTTGCGGGATGATGTATTACGGAACAAGTAAAGAAACTTGCCGATAACGAGATTGAACTAGGTATTGAGATACCGACGATCGAATCTCAAGCAGGTAACATACCGATGACAAAGGGAACAACGTATGTTGTTATGCGGTTTGATCGAATCTCAGGCAACGAATATGTGGGAGCCAATATGAGCATCCAGGTTCCGCTATTGGTTATTGACCGGAAACGTGTTTCGGTCATGTCTACATTGTTCTCGAACCCGTAGGGTCCGCACGCTTAAGGTTTCGGTGACAGTTATATTTTGAGTTTATGAGTTTTGATGTACCGAAGGAGTTCGGAGTCCCGGATGAGATCGGGGACATGACGAGGAGTTTCGAAATGGTCGATACGTAAAGATCAATATATTGAACGACTATATTCGGAGTTCAGAAAGGTTCCGAGTGATTCGGGTATTTTTCAGAGTACCGAAGAGTTACGGGAATTCGCCGGGGAGTATATGGGCCTTATTGGGCTTTAGGGGAAAGAGAGAGGAGAGGCTGGGCGCCCCCCAAGGCCTAGTCCGAATTGGACTAGGGGGAGGGGCTGCGCCCCCTCCTTCCTTCTCTTCTCTTCCCCCTTTCCTTGACTCCTACTCCTACTACTTGGAAGAGGGGGAATCCTACTCCCGGTGGGAGTAGGACTCCTCCTTGGCGCGCCTTCTCCTCGCCGGCCGCCCCCTCCCCCTTAATCCTTTATATACGGGGGCAGGGGGGCACCTCTAGACACAACAACAATTGATCTCTTGATATCTTAGCCGTGTGCGGTGCCCCCCTCCACCATAGTCCTCCTCAATAATATTGTAGCGGTGCTTAGGCGAAGCCCTGCAACGGTAGAACATCAAGATCGTCACCACACTGTCGTGCTGACGGAACTCTCCCTCGACACTCGGCTGGATCGGAGTTCGAGGGACGTCGTCGAGTTGAACGTGTGCTAGAACTCGGAGGTGCCGTAGTTTCGGTGCTTGATCGGTCGGGCCGTGACGACGTACGACTACATCAACCGCGTTGTTATAACGCTTCTGCTATCGGTCTACGAGGGTACGTGGACTACACTCTCCCATCTCGTTGCTATGCCTCACCATGATCTTGCGTGTGCGTAGGATTTTTTTTTGAAATTACTACGTTCCCCAACAGTGGCATCCGAGCCAGGTTTTATGCGTAGATGTCATATGCACGAGTAGAACACAAGTGAGTTGTAGGCGATATAAGTCATACTGCTTACCAGCATGTCATACTTTTGTTCGACGGTATTGTTGGATGAAGCGGCCCGGACCGACATTACGCGTACGCTTACGCGAGACTGGTTCTACCGACGTGCTTTGCACACAGGTGGCTGGCGGGTGTCAGCTTCTCCAACTTTAGTTGAACCAAGTGTGGCTACGCCCGGTCCTTGCGAAGGTTAAAACAACACCAACTTGACAAACTATCATTGTGGTTTTGATGCGTAGGTAAGAACGATTCTTGCTAAGCCGCAGCAGCCACATAAAACTTGCAACAACAAAGTAGAGGACATCTAACTTGTTTTTGCAGGGCATGTTGTGATGTGATATGGTCAAGACATGATGCTAAATTTTATTGTATGAGATGATCATGTTTTGTGACAGAGTTATCGGCAACTGGTAGGAGCCATATAGTTGTCGCTTTATTGTATGCAATGCAATCGCCCTGTAATGCTTTAATTTTTCACTAAGCGGTAGCGATAGTCGTAGAAGCATAAGATTGGCGAGATGAAAATGATACTACGATGGAGATCAAGGTGTCGCGCCGGTGACAATGGTTATCATGACAGTGCTTCGAAGATGGAGATCACAAGCACAAGATGATGATGGCCATATCATATCACTTATATTGATTGCATGTGATGTTTATCTTTTATGCATCTTATCTTGCTTTGATTGACGGTAGCATTATAAGATGATCCCTCACTAAATTATCATAGTAAAAGTGTTCTTCCTGAGTATGCACCGTTGTGAAAGTTCTTCGTGCTGAGACACCACGTGATGATCGGGTGTGATAGGCTCTACGTTCAAATACAACGGGTGCAAAACAGTTGCACACGCAGAATACTCAGGTTAAACTTGACGAGCCTAGCATATAACAGATATGGCCTCGGAACACGAAGACCGAAAGGTCGAGCGTGAATCATATAGTAGATATGATCAACAAATTGATGTTCACCGTTAAAACTACTCCATCTCACGTGATGATCGGACATGGTGTAGTTGATATGGATCACGTAATCACTTAGAGGATTAGAGGGATGTCTACCTAGGTGAGAGTTCTTTAGTAATATGATTAATTGAACTTAAATTTATAGTATTTTGCAAATTATGTTGTAAATCAATAGCTTGCGTTGTTGCTTTCATATGTTTATTTTGATATGTTCCTAGAGAAAATTGTGTTGAAAGATGTTAGTAGCAATGATGCGGATTGGATCCGTGATCTGAGGTTTATACTCATTGCTGCACAGAAGAATTATGTCCTTAATGCACCGCTAGGTGACAGACCTATTGCAGGAGCAGATGCAGACGTTATGAATGTTTGGCTAGCTCAATATGATGACTACTTGATAGTTTTGTGCACCATGCTTTATGGCTTAGAACCGGGACTACAAAAACATTTTTGAAACTTCATGGAACATATAAGATGTTTCAAGAGATGAAATTGGTATTTCAGACTCATGCCCATGTCAAGAGGTATGAGACATCTGACAAATACTTTGCCTAAAAATGGAGAAGAATTGCTCAACTAGTGTGCAAGTACTTAGATTGTCTGAGTGCTACAATCGCTTGAATCAAATGGGAGTTAATATTCCAGATAAGATAGTGATTGGCAGAGTTCTCTAGTCACCATCACCAAGTTACTTGAACTTCGTGATGAACTATAATGCAAGGGATGACGAAATCGATTCCCAAGCTCTTTGTGATGCTGAAATCGACGAAGGTAGAAATCAAGAAAAGAGCATCAAGTGTTGATGATTGACAAGACCACTAGTTTCAAGAAAAGGGCAAAGGAAAAAAAAGGGAACTTCAAGTAGAATGGCAAGCAAGTTGTCACTCCCGCGAAGAAGCCCAAAGCTGGACCAAAGCTTGAAACTGAGTGATTATACTGCAAAGGAAATGGTCACTAGAAGCTAAAATGCCCTGAATATTTGGTGGATAAGAAGGATGGCAAAGTGAACAAGAGTATATTTGATATACATGTTATTGATGTGTACTTTACTAGTGTTTATAGTAGCCCCTGAGTATTTGATACTCGTTCGGTTGCTAAATATTAGTAACTCGAAACAGGAGTTATAGAATAAACAGAGACTAGTTGAGGGTGAAGTGACGATGTGTGTTGGAAGTAGTTCCAAGATTGATATGATCATCATCACACTCTCCCTACACTTTCGTGATTAATGTAGAGCCTAAATAAATGTTATTTGGCGTTTGCGTTGAGCATGAATATGATTTGATCATGTTTATTGCAATACGGTTATTCATTTAAAGTCAGAGAATAATTGTTGTTCTGTTTACATGAATAAAGCCTTCAATGGTCATACTGTTGGGGAACGTTGCAGAAAATAAAAATTTTCCTACGGTTTCACTAAGATCCATCTATGAGTTCATCTAAGCAACGAGTCATGGGAGAGAGATTGCATCTACATACCACTTGTAGATCGCGTGCGGAAGCGTTCAAGAGAACGGTGATGATGGAGTCGTACTCGCCGTGATTCAAATCACCGATGACCAAGTGCTGAACGGACAGCACCTCCGCGTTCAACACACGTACGGAGCGGATGACATCTCCTCCTTCTTGATCCAGCAAGGGGGAAGGAGAGGTTGAGGAAGAAGGCTCCAGCAGCAGCACGACGGCGTGATGATGGTGGAGAGGCAGTACTCCGACAGGGCTTCGCCAAGCACTCAACGGAGGAGGAGAGGTGTTGGGGAGGGGAGGGGCTGCGCCTTGGATCAGCTGTTCAGCCCTCCCCTCACCCCTCCATTTATAGGGGAAGGAGGAAGGGGACCGGCCCCCTCTAGATGAGATCTAGAGGGGGGGCGGCGGCCAGGGAGGGGGGCTTGCCCCCCAAGCAAGGGGGGCGCCCCCACTAGGGTTCCCCCCCCCCCAACCCTAGGCGCATGGGCCCAAGGGGGGTGCGCCCAGCCCTCCAGGGGCTGGTTCCCTGCCCCTTGCGGCCCATGAGGCCCTTCGAGAGGGGTGGCCCCTCCCGGTGGACCCCCGGAACCCCTCCGGTGGCCCCGGTACAATACCGATATGCCCCCGAAACTTTCCGGTGTCCGTATGACAACTTCCCATATATAAATCTTCACCTCCGGACCATTCTGGAACTCCTCATGACGTCCGGGATCTCATCCGGGACTCCGAACAACATTCGGTAATCACATACAAGTCTTCCTAATAACCCTAGCGTCACCGAACCTTAAGTGTGTAGACCCTACGGGTTCGGGAGACACGCAGACATGACCGAGACAGCTCTCCGGTCAATAGGCAATAGCGGGATCTGGATACCCATGTTGGCTCCCACATGCTCCTCGATGATGTCATCGGATGAACCACGATGTCGAGGATTCAATCAACCCCGTATGCAATTCCCTTTGTCAATCGGTACGTTACATGCCCGAGACTCGATCGTCGGTATCCCAATACCTCGTTCAGTATCGTTACCGGCAAGTCACTTTACTCGTACCATAATGCATGATCCCGTGACCAAACACTTGGTCACTTTGAGCTCATTATGATGATGCATTACTGAGTGGGCCCAGAGATACCTCTCCGTCATACGGAGTGACAAATCCCAGTCTCGATCCGTGTCAACCCAACAGACACTTTCGGAGATACCTGTAGTGCACCTTTATAGTCACCCAGTTACGTTGTGACGTTTGGTACACCCAAGCTCTCCTACGGTATCCGGGAGTTACACGATCTCATGGTCTAAGGAAGAGATACTTGACATTGGAAAAGCTCTAGCAAAACGAACTACACGATCTTGTGCTATGCTTAGGAATGGGTCTTGTCCATCACATCATTCTCCTAATGATGTGATCCCGTTGTCAACGACATCTAATGTCCATAGTCAGGAAACCATGACTATCTGTTGACCAACGAGCTAATCAACTAGAGGCTTACTAGGGACGTATTGTGGTCTATGTATTCACACGTGTATTACGATTTCCGGATAATACAATTATAGCATGAATAAAAGACAATTATCATGAACAAGGAAATATAATAGTAATGCTTTTATTATTGCCTCTAGGGCATATTTCCAACAGTCTCCCACTTGCACTAGAGTCAATAATCTAGTTACATTGTGATGAATCGAACACCCATAGAGTTCTGGTGTTGATCATGCTTTGCTCGCGAGAGAGGTTTAGTCAACGGATCTGCGACATTCAGATCCTTATGTACTTTGCAAATATCTATGTCTCCATCTTGAACATTTTCACGGATGGAGTTGAAGCGACGGTTGATGTGCCTGGTCTTCTTGTGAAACCTGGGCTCCTTGGCAAGGGCAATAGCTCCAGTGTTGTCACAGAAGAGTTTGATCGGCCCCGACACATTGGGTATGACTCCTAGGTCGGTGATGAACTCCTTCACCCAAATTGCTTCATGCGCTGCCTCCGAGGCTGCCATGTATTCTGCTTCACATGTAGATCCCGCAACGACGCTCTGCTTGCAGCTGCACCAGCTTACTGCTCCACCATTCAACATATACACGTATCCGGTTTGTGACTTAGAGTCATCCAGATCTGTGTCGAAGCTAGCGTCGACGTAACCCTTTACGACGAGCTCTCCGTCACCTCCATAAACGAGAAACATGTCCTTTGTCCTTTTCAGGTACTTCAAGATATTCTTGACCGCTGTCCAGTGTTCCTTGCCGGGATTACTTTGGTACCTACCTACCAAACTTACGGCAAGGTTTACATAAGGTCTGGTACACAGCATGGCATACATAATAGATCCTATGGCTGAGGCATAGGGGATGACGCTCATCTCTTCTTTATCTTTTGCCGTGGTCGGGCATTGAGCTGAGCTCAATCTCACACCTTGTAGTACAGGCAAGAACCCTTTCTTGGACTGATCCATTTTGAACTTCTTCAAAATCTTATCAAGGTATGTGCTTTGTGAAAGACCTATGAGGCGTCTCGATCTATCCCTATAGATCTTGATGCCTAATATTTATGCAGCTTCTCCAAGGTCCTTCATTGAAAAACACTTATTCAAGTAGGCCTTAATGCTGTCCAAGAATTCTATATCATTTCCCATCAAAAGTATGTCATCTACATATAATATGAGAAATGCTACAGAGCTCCCACTCACTTTCTTGTAAACGCGGGCTTCTCCATAAGTCTGCATAAACCCAAACGCTTTGATCATCTCATCAAAGCGGATGTTCCAACTCCGAGATGCTTGTACCAGCCCATAAATGGATCGCTGGAGCTTGCACACTTTGTTAGCATTCTTAGGATCGACAAAACCTTCCGGCTGCATCATATACAACTCTTCCTTAAGATAACCATTAAGGAATGCCATTTTGACGTCCATCTGCCATATCTCATAATCATAGTATGCGGCAATTGCTAATATGATTCGGACGGACTTAAGCTTCGCTACGGGAGAGAAAGTCTCATCGTAGTCAATCCCTTGAACTTGCCGATAACCCTTAGCGACAAGTCGAGCTTTATAGATGGTGACATTACCATCCGCGTCCGTCTTCTTCTTAAAGATCCATTTGTTTTCTATCGCTCGCCGATCATCGGGCAAGTCAGTCAAAGTCCATACTTTGTTTTCATACATGGATTCTATCTTAGATTGCATGGCTTCTAGCCATTTGTTGGAATCTGGGCCCGCCATCGCTTCTTCATAGTTCGAAGGTTCACCGTTGTCTAACAACATGATTTCCAGGACAGGGTTGCCATACCACTCTGGTGTGGAACGTGTCCTTGTGGACCTACGAAGTTCAGTAGCAACTTGATCAGAAGTACCTTGATCATCATCATTAATTTCCTCTCCAGTCGGTGTAGGCACCACAGGAACATTTTTCTGAGCTGCACTACTTTCCGGTTCAAGAGGTAGTACTTCATCGAGTTCTACTTTCCTCCCACTTACTCCTTTCGAGAGAAACTCTTTTTACAGAAAGGATCCGTTCTTGGCAACAAAGATCTTGCCCTCGGATCTTAAGTAGAAGGTATACCCAATGGTTTCCTTAGGGTATCCTATGAAGACGCATTTTTCCGACTTGGGTTCGAGCTTTTCAGGTTGAAGTTTCTTGACATAAGCATCGCATCCCCAAACTTTTAGAAACGACAGCTTAGGTTTCTTCCCAAACCATAATTCATACGGTGTCGTCTCAACGGATTTAGACGGTGCCCTATTTAAAGTGAATGTAGCTGTCTCTAGAGCGTATCCCCAAAATGATAGCGGTAAATCGGTAAGAGACATCATAGACCGCACCATATCCAATAGAGTGCGATTACGACGTTCGGACACACCGTTACGCTGAGGTGTTCCAGGCATCGTGAGGTGTGAAACGATTCCACATTTTCTTAAGTGTGTACCAAATTCGTGACTTAAATATTCTCCTCCATGATCCGATCGTAAGAATTTTATCTTTCGGTCATGTTGATTCTCTACTTCATTCTGAAATTCCTTGAACTTTTCAAAGGTCTCAGACTTGTGTTTCATCAAGTAGACATACCCATATCTACTCAAGTCATCAGTGAGAGTGAGAACATAACGATATCCTCCGCGAGCATGAACGCTCATTGGACCACACACATCAGTATGTATGATTTCCAATAAGTTGGTTGCTCGCTCCATTGTTCCAGAGAACGGGGTCTTGGTCATTTTGCCCATGAGGCATGGTTCGCATGTGTCAAATGATTCATAATCTAGAGACTCTAAAAGTCCATCAGCATGGAGCTTCTTCATGCGCTTGACACCAATGTGACCAAGGCGGCAGCGCCACAAGTATGTGGGACTATCGTTATCAATTTTACATCTTTTGGTATTCACGCTATGAATATGTGTAACATTACATTCGAGATTCATTACGAATAAACCATTGACCATCGGGGCATGACCATAAAACATATCTCTCATATAAATAGAACAACCATTATTCTTGGATTTAAATGTGTATCCATCTCGTATAAAACGAGATCCAGATACAATATTCATGCTCAAACTTGGCACTAAATAACAATTATTGAGGTTTAAAACTAATCCCGTAGGTAAATGTAGAGGTAGCGTGCTGACGGCGATCACATCGACCATGGAACCATTCCTGACGCGCATCGTCACCTCGTCCTTCGTCAGTCTCTGCTTATTCCGCAGCTCCTGCTGTGAGTTACAAATGTGAGCAACGGCACCGGTATCAAATACCCAGGAGTTACTACGAGTACTTGTAAGGTACACATCAATTACATGTATATCAAATATACCTTTAGTGTTGTCGGCCTTCTTGTCCGCTAAGTATTTGGGTCAGTTCCGCTTCCAGTGACCCTTCCCCTTGCAATAAAAGCACTCAGTCTCAGGCTTGGGTCCATTCTTTGACTTCTTCCCGGCAACTGGCTTACCGGGCGCGGCAACATCTTTGCCGTCCTTCTTGAAGTTCTTCTTACCCTTGCCTTTCTTGAACTTAGTGGTCTTATTGACCATCAACACTTGATGTTCTTTCTTGATTTCAACCTCTGCTGACTTCAGCATTGAGAATACTTCAGGAATGGTCTTTACCATCCCCTGCATATTGTAGTTCAACACAAAGCTCTTGTAGCTCGGTGGGAGCGACTGAAGGATTCTGTCAATGACCGCCTCTTCCGGGAGGTTGATCTCCAACTGGGACAGGCGGTTGTGCAACCCAGACATTTTGAGTATGTGCTCATTGACAGAACTGTTTTCCTCCATCTTACAACTATAGAACTTGTCGGAGACTTCATATCTCTCGATCCGGCATGAGCTTGGAAAACCATTTTTAGCTCCTCGAACATCTCATATGCTCCGTGCTTCTCAAAACGTTTTTGGAGCCCCGATCCTAAGCTGTAAAGCATGCCGCACTGAACGAGGGAGTAATCATCAGCATGTGATTGCCAAGTGTTCATAACGTCTTGGTTCTCTGGGATGGGTGCTTCACCTAGCGGTGCATCTAGGACATAATCTTTCTTGGCTGCTATGAGGATGATCCTCAGGTTCCGGACCCAGTCCGAATTGTTGCTGCCATCATCTTTCAGCTTGGTTTTCTCTAGGAACGCGTTGAAGTTCATGTTGACATGAGCGTTGGCCATTTGATCTACAAGACATATTTTGCAAAAGTTCTTAGACTAAGTTCATGATAATTAAGTTCATCTAATCACATTATTTAATGAACTCCCACTCAGATTAGACATCCCTCTAGTCATCTAAGTGTTACACGATCCGAGTCGACTAGGCCGTGTCTGATCATCACGTGAGACGGACTAGTCATCATCGGTGAACATCTCCATGTTGATCGTATCTTCCATACGACTCATGTTCGACCTTTCGGTCTCTGTTTTCGGAGGCCATGTCTGTACATGCTAGCCTCGTCATGTTAACCCTAAGTGTTCTACATGTGTAAATCTGTCTTACACCCGTTGTATGTGAACGTAAGGATCTATCACACCCGATCATCACGTGGTGCTTCGAAACGACGAACTTTAGCAACGGTGCACAGTTAGGGGGAACACTTTCTTGAAATTATTATAAGGGATCATCTTATTTACTACCGCCGTTCTAAGTAAACAAGATGCATAAAACATAATAAACATCACATGCAATTATATAGTAGTGACATGATATGGCCAATATCATATAGCTCCTTCGATCTCCATCTTCGGGGCTCCATGATCATCTTCGTCACCGGCATGACACCATGATCTCCATCATCATGATCTCCATCATTGTGTCTTCATGAAGTTGTCACGCCAACGACTACTTCTACTTCTATGGCTAACGCGTTTAGCAATAAAGTAAAGTAATTTACATGGCGTTCTTCAATGACACGCAGGTCATACAAAAAATAAAGACAACTCCTATGGCTCCTGCCGGTTGTCATACTCATCGACATGCAAGTCATGATTCCTATTACAAGAACATGATCTCATACATCACAATATATCATTCATCATTCATCACAACTTCTGGCCATATCACATCACATGACAATTGCTGCAAAAACAAGTTAGACGTCCTCTAATTGTTATTGCATCTTTTACGTGTCTGCAATTGGGTTCTAGCAAGAATGTTTTCTTACCTACGAATAACCACAACGTGATTTTGTCAACTTCTATTTACCCTTCATAAGGACCCTTTTCATCTAATCCGCTCCAACTAAAGTAGGAGAGACAGACACCCGCTAGCCACCTTATGCAACTAGTGCATGTCAGTCGGTGGAACCTGTCTTACGTAAGCATACGTGTAAGGTCGGCCCGGGCCGCTTCATCCCACAATACCGCTGAAGCAAGAAAAGACTAGTAGCGGCAAGCAAGTTGACAAGATCTACGCCCACAATAAAATTGTGTTCTACTCGTGCAATAGAGAACTATGCATAGACCTAGCTCATGATGCCACTGTTGGGGAACGTTGCAGAAAATAAAAATTTTCCTACGGTTTCACCAAGATCCATCTATGAGTTCATCTAGCAACAAGTCATGGGAGAGAGATTGCATCTACATACCACTTGTAGATCGCGTGCGGAACCGTTCAAGAGAACGGTGATGATGGAGCCGTACTCGCCGTGATTCAAATCACCGATGACCAAGTGCTGAACGGACAGCACCTCCGCGTTCAACACACTTACGGAGCGGATGACATCTCCTCCTTCTTGATCCAGCAAGGGGGAAGGAGAGGTTGAGGAAGAAGGCTCCAGCAGCAGCACGACGGCGTGATGATGGTGGAGAGGCAGTACTCCGACAGGGCTTCGCCAAGCACTCAACAGAGGAGGAGAGGTGTTGGGGAGGGGAGGGGCTGTGCCTTGGATCATCTGTAAAGACCTCCCCTCTCCCCTCTATTTATAGGGAAAGGGGGAAGGGGGCCGGACCCCTCTAGATGAGATCTATAGGGGGGGCGGCGGCCAGGGAGGGGGGCTTGCCCCTCAAGCAAGGGGGGCGCCCCCACTAGGGTTCCCCCCCAACCCTAGGCGCATGGGCCCAAGGGGGGGGGCGCCCAGCCCTCCAGGGGCTGGTTCCCTGCCCCTTGCGGCCCATGAGGCCCTTCGAGAGGGGTGGCCCCTCCCGGTGGACCCCCGGAACCCCTCCGGTGGCCCCGGTACAATACCGATATGCCCCTGAAACTTTCCGGTGTCCGTATGACAACTTCCCATATATAAATCTTCACCTCCGGACCATTCCGGAACTCCTCGTGACGTCCGGGATCTCATCCGGGACTCCGAACAACATTCGGTAATCACATACAAGTCTTCCTAATAACCCTAGCGTCACCGAACCTTAAGTGTGTAGACCCTACGGGTTCGGGAGACACACAGACATGACCGAGACGGCTCTCCGGTCAATAGCCAATAGGAGGATCTGGATACCCATGTTGGCTCCCACATGCTCCTCGATGATGTCATCGGATGAACCACGATGTCGAGGATTCAGTCAACCCCGTATGCAATTCCCTTTGTCAATCGGTACGTTACATGCCCGAGACTCGATCGTCGGTATCCCAATACCTCGTTCAGTATCGTTACCGGCAAGTCACTTTACTCGTACCGTAATGCATGATCCCGTGACCAAACACTTGGTCACTTTGAGCTCATTATGATGATGCATTACCGAGTGGGCCCAGAGATACCTCTCCGTCATACGGAGTGACAAATCCCAGTCTCGATCCGTGTCAACCCAACAGACACTTTCAGAGATACCTGTAGTGCACCTTTATAGTCACCCAGTTACGTTGTGATGTTTGGTACACCCAAAGCTCTCCTACGGTATCCGGGAGTTACACGATCTCATGGTCTAAGGAAGAGATACTTGACATTGGAAAAGCTCTAGCAAAACGAACTACACGATCTTGTGCTATGCTTAGGAATGGGTCTTGTCCATCACATCATTGTCCTAATGGTGTGATCCCGTTGTCAACGACATCTAATGTCCATAGTCAGGAAACCATGACTATCTGTTGACCAACGAGCTAGTCAACTAGAGGCTTACTAGGGACGTATTGTGGTCTATGTATTCACACGTGTATTACGATTTCCGGATAATACAATTATAGCATGAATAAAAGACAATTATCATGAACAAGGAAATATAATAATAATGCTTTTATTATTGCCTCTAGGGCATATTTCCAACACATACACCCAATGAAAATAGTTTGTTGGATCTCGATCATAGTGATACAGATATTCATAATATTGATGCCAAAAGATGCAAAGTTAATAATGATAGTGCAACTTATTCGTGGCACTGCCGTTTGGGTCATATCGGTGTAAAACGCATGAAGAAACTCCATAAAGATGGACTTTTGGAATCACTTGATTATGAATCATTTGATGCTTGTGAACCGTGCCTTATGGGCAAGATGACTAAAACTCCGTTCTCCGGAACAATGGAACGAGCTAGTGACTTATTGAAAATAATACATACTGATGTATGCGATCCAATGAGTATTGATGCTCATAGCGGGTATCGTTATTTTCTGACCTTCACAAGATAATTTGAGCAGATATGAGTATATCTACTTAATGAAGCACAAGTGTGAAACATTTGAAAAGTTCAAAGATTTCAGAGTGAAGTGGAGAATCATCATAACAAGAAAATAAAGTTTCTACGATCTGATCATGGAGAGAATATTTGAGTTACGAGTTTGGCCTTCTTTTAAAACAATGTGGAATAGTTTCACAGCTCACGCCACCTGGAACATCACAGTGTTATGGTGTGTCCGAACGTTGTAACCGCACTTTATTGGATATCATGCGATCTATGATATCTCTTTACCACTATCGTTTTGGGGCTATGCATTAGAGATAGTTGCATTCACTTTAAATAGGGCACCATCAAAATCCGTTGAGACGACGCCTTATGAACTGTGGTTTGGCGAGAAACCAAAGTTGTCGTTTCTTAAAGTTTGGGGCTGCGATGCTTATGTGAAAAAGTTTTCACCTGATAAGCTTGAACCCAAATCGGAGAAGTGCATCTTCATAGAATACCCAAAGGTAACTATTGGGTACACCTTCTATCACAGATCCGAAGGCAAGTTATTCGTTGCTAAGATGCATGCTTTCTAGAGAAGGAGTTTCTCTCAAAAGAAATGAGTGGGAGGAAAGTAGAACTTGATGAGGTAATTGTACCTTCTCCCTTATTGGAAAGTAGTTCATAACAGAAATTAGTTCCAGTGATTCCTACACCAATTAGTGAGGAAGTTAATGATGATGATCATGAAACTTCAGATAAAGTTGCTACCAAACCTCGTAGGTTTTCCAGAGTAAGATCTGCACCAGAGTGGTACAGTAATCATGTTCTAGAACTGGAAGTCATGTTACTAGACCATGATGAACCTACGAACTATGAAGAAGCGATGATGAGCCCAGATTCCGCGAAATGGCTTGAGGCCATGAAATCTGAGATGGGATCCATGTATGAGAACAAAGTGTGGACTTTGGTTGACTTGCCCAATGATCGGCAAGCCATAGAAAATAAATGGATATTCAAGAGGAAGACGGACACTGATAGTAGTGTTACTATCTACAAAGCTCGACTTATTGCAAAAGGTTTTCGACAAGTTCAAAGTGTTGAATACGATGAGATTTTCTCACTCGTATCGATGCTTAAAGTCTGTCCGAATCATATTAGCAAATGCCATATTTTATGAAATCTGACAAATGGATGTCAAAGCTGCATTCCTTAATGGATTTTTTTAAAGAAGTGTTGTATATGATGCAACCAGAAGGTTTTGTCAATCCCAAAGGTGCTAACAAATTGTGCAAGCTCCAGCGATCCATCTATGGACTGGTGCAAGCATCTCGGAGTTGGAATATACGCTTTGATAAGTTGATCAAAGCATATAGTTTTATACAGACTTGCAGTGAAGCCTGTATTTACAATAAAGTGAGTGGGAGCACTACAACCTTTCTGATAAGTATATGTGAGTGACATATTGTTGATCAGAAGTGATGTAGAATTTTTCTGGAAAGCATAAAGGAGTATTTGAAAGGAGTTTTTCAAAGAAAGACCTCAGTAAAGCTGCTTACACATTGAGCATGAAGATCTATAGAGATAGATCAAGACGCTTGATAAGTTTTTTCAATGAGTACATATGTTAACAAGATTTTGAAGTAGTTCAAAATGGAACAGTCAAAGAAAGAGTTCTTGCCTGTGTTGCAAAGGTATGAAGCTGAGTATGACTCAAATCCAGACCATGGCAGCAAATAGAAAAAGAGAATGAAGAGTCGTTCCCTATGCCTCAGTCATAGGTTCTATAAAGAATGCTATGCTGTATACCAGACCTATTGTATACCTTGCTCTGAGTTTGGCAAAGGAATACAATTTTGATCTAATAGTAGATCACTGGACAACGGTCAAGAATATCCTTAGTGAGGACTAAGGAAATATTTCTCGATTATGGAGATGATAAAAGAGCCCGTCGTAAAGAGTTACATCGGTGCAAGATTTTACACCGATCCAGATGACTCTAAGTCTCTATCTGGATACATATTGAAAGTGGGAGCAATTAGCTAGATTAGCTCCATGCAGAGCATTGTAGACATAAAATATTTGCAAAATACATACGGCTCCGAATGTGACAGACCCATTGACTAAACTTCTCTCACAAGCAAAACATGATCATACCTTAGTACTCTTTGGGTGTTAATCACATAGCGATGTGAACTAGATTATTGACTTTACTAAACCCTTTGGGTGTTGGTCACATGACGATGTGAACTATGGGTGTTAATCACATACATATGTGAATATTGGTGATTGAATCACATGATGATGTGAACTAGATTATTGACTCTAGTGCAAGTGGGAGACTGAAGGAAATATGCCCTAGAGGCAATAATAAATTTATTATTTATTTCCTTATATCATGATAAATGTTTATTATTCATGCTAGAATTGTATTAACCGGAAACATAATACATGTGTGAATACATAGACAAACATAGTGTCACTAGTATGCCTCTACTTGACTAGCTCGTTTATCAAAGATGGTTATGTTTCCTAGCCATGGACAAAAGAGTTGTCATTTGATTAACGGGATCACATCATTAGGAGAATGATGTGATTGACTTGACCCATTCCGTTAGCTTAGCACTTGATCGTTTAGTATGTTACTATTGCTTTCTTCATGACTTATACATGTTCCTGTGACTATGAGATTATGCAACTCCCACTTACCGGAGGAACACTTTGTGTGCTACCAAACATCACAACGTAACTGGGTGATTATAAAGGAGCTCTACAGGTGTCTCCGAAGGTAAATGTTGGGTTGTTGTATTTCGACATTAGGATTTGTCACTCCGATTGTCGGAGAGGTATCTCTGGGCCCTCACGGTAATACACATCACTTAAGCCTTGCAAGCATTGCAACTAATGAGTTAGTTGTGGGATGATGTATTATGGAACGAGTAAAGAAACTTGCCAGTAACGATATTGAACTAGGTATTGAGATACCGACGATCGAATCTCAGGCAAGTAACATACCGATAACAAAGGGAACAACGTATGTTGTTATGCGGTTTGACCGAAAAAGATCTTCGTAGAATATGTGGGAGCCAATATGATCATCCAGGTTCCGTTATTGGTTATTGACCGGAAACGTGTTTCGGTCATGTCTACATTGTTCTCGAACCCGTAGGGTCCACACGCTTAAGGTTTCGATGACAGTTATATTATGAGTTTATGAGTTTTGATGTACCGAAAGAGTTCGGAGTCCCGGATGAGATCGGGGACATGACGAGGAGTCTCGAAATGGTCGAGACGTAAAGATCGATATATTGGACAACTATATTCGGAGTTCGTAAAGGTTCCGAGTGATTCGGGTATTTTTCGGAGTACCGGAGAGTTACGGGAATTCGCCGGGGAGTATATGGGCCTTATTGGGCTTTAGGGGAAAAAGAGAGGAGAGGCTGGGCGCC
>NC_057807.1:37365123-37386714 GCF_018294505.1 Triticum aestivum
CTTTCCTTGACTCCTACTCCTACTACTTGGAAGGGGGGGATCCTACTCCCGGTGGGAGTAGGACTCCTCCTTGGCGCGCCTTCTCCTGGCCGGCCGCCCCCTTCACCTTAATCCTTTATATACGGGGGCAGGGGGGCATCTCTAGACACAACAACAATTGATCTCTTGATCTCTTAGCCGTGTGCGGTGCCCCCCTCCATCATAGTTCTCCTCGATAATATTGTAGCGATGCTTAGGCGAAGCCCTGCGACGGTAGAACATCAAGATCATCATCACGCCATCATGCTGACGAAACTCTCCCTCGACACTCGGCTGGATCGGAGTTCGAGGGACGTCATCGAGCTGAACATGTGCTAGAACTCGGAGGTGCCGTAGTTTCGGTGCTTGATCGGTCGGGCCGTGAAGACGTATGACTACATCAACCGCGTTGTTATAACGCTTCCGCTATCGGTCTACGAGGGTACGTGGACTACACTCTCCCATCTCGTTGCTATGCATCACCATGATCTTGCGTGTGCGTAGGAATTTTTTTTGAAATTACTACGTTCCCCAACATAATACGTGTCTCTTCCCCTCTCGGTTGTTGCATCCAAGCGGACACCGCTGTTTTGGTTGGTGCTCTTTTGATCTTGGTCAATCGTGTAAAATGTATTCCCATTTATCTCGTATCCTTTCCAAATCCTAAGAGTCGAAGATGGTCCCCTGGACAACAAGTACAGCTCATCACAAACAGTGTTCTCACCTCCAAGACGTGTTTCCAACCAACTGCTGAAAGTCCTGATGTATTCACATGTAATCCAGTCGTCGCACTGCTCCGGGTGTTTGGAGCGCAGACTGTTCTTGTGTTCATCGACATACAGGGTCACCAAGGTAGAATTCTGTAGAACTGTGTAGTGTGCTTGAGACCAAGAATATCCGTCCCTACATATTATTGAGTTCCTTCCAAGCGTGCCTTTTCCAGTCAGTCTCCCCTCATACCGCGATTTAGGGAGACATATCTTCTTAAGGCCAGGAATGAAGTCAACACAAAACCCGATGACATCCTCTGTTTGATGGCCCATGGAGATGCTTCCTTCTGGCCTAGCACCGTTACGGACATATTTCTTTAGGACTCCCATGAACCTCTCAAAGGGGTACATATTGTGTAGAAATACGAGGCCCAGAATGACAATCTCGTCGACTAGATGAACTAGGACGTGCGTCATGATATTGAAGAAGGATGGTGGGAACACCAGCTCGAAACTGACAAGACATTGCACCACATCACTCCTTAGCCTTGGTATGATTTCTGGATCGATCACCTTCTGAGAGATTGCATTGAGGAATGCACATAGCTTCACAATGGCTAATCGGACGTTTTTCGGTAGAAGCCCCCTCAATGCAACCGGAAGCAGTTGCGTCATAATCACGTGGCAGTCATGAGACTTTAGGTTCTGGAACTTTTTCTCTGGCATATTTATTATTCCCTCTATATTCGACGAGAAGCCAGTCGGGACCTTCATACTAAGCAAGCATTCAAAGAAGATTTCCTTCTCTTCTTTGGTAAGAGCATAGCTGGCAGGACCTTCATACTGCTTTGGAGGCATGCCGTCTTTTTCGTGCAAACGTTGCAGGTCCTCCCATGCCTCAGCTGTATCTTTTGTCTTTCCATACACACCCAAGAAGCCTAGCAGGTTCACGCAAAGGTTCTTCGTCACGTGCATCACGTCAATTGAAGAGCGGACCTCTAGATCTTTCCAGTAGGGTAGGTCCCAAAATATAGATTTCTTCTTCCACATGGGTGCGTGTCCCCTAGCATCATTTGGAACAGCTAGTGCGCCGGGACCCTTTTCAAAGATTACGTGTAAATCATTGACCATAGCAAATGCGTGATCACCGGGTACGCATGGCGGGCTTCTTCCGGTGATCTGCCTCGCCTTTGAAATGCTTGCCTTTCTTTCGACATTGATGGTTGGTCGGAAGAAATCGACGATGGCCCAGGTACACATTCTTCCTGCAGCTTCCCAGGTATATACTTTCGGTGTCAAGTAAACAGTGCGTGCATGCGTGGTATCCCTTGTTTGTCTGTCCTGAAAGGTTACTGAGAGCGGGTCAATCATTGATGGTCACCAAGAGCAACGCCTTTAGGTCAAATTCCTCCTGTTTGTGCTCATCCCACGTACGTACACCGTTTCCATTTCACAGCTGTAAAAGTTCTTCAACTAATGGCCTTAGGTACACATCAATGTCGTTGCCGGGTTGCTTAGGGCCTTGGATGAGAACTGGCATCATAATGAACTTCCACTTCATGCACATCCAAGGAGGAAGGTTATACATACATAGAGTCACGGTCCAGGTGCTGTGATTGCTGCTCTGCTCCCCGAAAGGATTACTGTCATCCGCGTTTAAAGCAAACCATACGTTCCTTGGGTCATGTGCAAACTCAGCCCAGTACTTTCTCTCGATTTTTCTCCACTGCGACCCGTCAGCGGGTGCTCTCAACTTCCCGTCTTTCTTACGGTCCTCACTGTGCCATCGCATCAACTTGGCATGCTCTTGGTTTCTGAACAGACGTTTCAACCGTGGTATTGTAGGAGCATACCACATCACCTTCGCAGGAACCCTCTTCCTGGGGGGGTCGTCGTCAACATCACCAGGGTCATCTCGTCTAATCTTATACCGTAATGCACCGCATACCGGGCATGCGTTCAGATCCTTGTACGCACCGCGGTAGAGGATGCATTCATTAGGGCATGCATGTATCTTCTGGACCTCCAATCCTAGAGGGCATACGACCTTCTTTGCTGCGTATGTACTGTCAGGCAATTCATTATCCTTTGGAAGCTTATTCTTCAATATTTTCAGTAGCTTCTCAAATCCTTTGTCTGGCACAGCATTCTCTGCCTTCCACTCCAGCAATTCCAGTACGCTACCGAGCTTTGTGTTGACATCTTTGCAACTGGGGTACAACCCTTTTTCGTGATTCTCTAACATGCGATCGAACTTCAGCTTCTCCTTTTGACTTTCGCATTGCGTCCTTGCATCGACAATGACCCGGCGGAGATCATCATCATTGAGCACATCGTCTGGTTCCTCTTGATCTTCAGCAGCTTCGCCCATTGCAGCATCATCATGCACATCGTCTGGTTCCTCTTGATGTTCAGTAGCATCACCGTATTCAGGGGGCACATAGTTGTCATCATACTCTTCTTCTTCGCCGTCTTCCATCATAACCCCTATTTCTCCGTGCCTCGTCCAAACATTATAGTGTGGCATGAAACCCTTGTAAAGCAGGTGGGTGTGAAGGATTTTCCAGTCAGAGTAAGACTTCGTATTCCCACATATAGGGCATGGACAACACATAAAATCATTCTGCTTGTTTGCCTCAGCCACTTCGAGAAAACCATACACGCCCTTAATGTACTCGGGGGTGTGTCTGTTACCGTACATCCATTGCCGGTTCATCTGCGTGCATTATATATAATTAAGTGTGTCAAAAATCATTACAGAATATCATGAATAGATAACTAAGTGACCAAATTAATAAAAGTTCATCATCACATTAAAACCAAAGTACATATATAGTTCTCATCTTCAACCGAAAATCATTACAAAACAACATAAAGCTCTGTAGAGCATCTAAATTAATTAAACCATACATTGAAACTATCTAAAACATTTCAATGCGAAAACAAATGCGATCATAATCGCAACCAAGGTAACAACTGATCCAATGGCATAATGATATCAAGCCTCACTATGAATGGCATATTTTCTAATCTTTCTAATCTTCAAGCGCATTGCATCCATCTTGATCTTGTGATCATCGACGACATCCGCAACATGCAACTCCAATATCATCTTCTCCTCCTTAATTTTTCTTATTTTTTTCTTAAAGAAATTGTTTTCTTCTTCAACTAAATTTAACCACTCGACTATAGGGTCGGTTGGAATTTCCGGTTTAACAACCTCCTAGATAAATAAAATCTATGTCACGTTGGTCGGCATAATTTTCATAAACAATAAATGAACCAATAGTTATGAAAAGATAATATATACCACATCCGAATCATAGACAGGACAAGGACCGACGGGGGCGGATAACAAAACCATCGCACTATAAGATGCAATAATAAAAGTAAGAAAATAATACAAGTGTCTATCTAAACATACAAGTAAGAATATTTTTCTTTCAGAAAGAAGATAAGAACAAGAGGCTCACCACGATGGTGCCGGCGATGAGATCGGCGCGGGTGATCGACGACGGTGAAGACGGGTACGGGGCGTGACGGACCGCTAAACCTAGACAAATATTGAGGAAAATGGAGCTTGGAGGTCGAGCTTGGAGAGGAGAAAGCTTAAGTCGTGTGGCTCAGACATTCCATCGAACACCTTGTGTGCATAGGAGGTGAGCTAGAGCACCACCAAGCCCTCTCGCCCTCGGCGGCCAGAAAAAACAGAGCAGTGTGCTCTGCTCTTACGCGAGGGGGTATATATAGGCACATCATTGGTCCCGGTTGGTGGCGTGAACCGGGACTAAATGGCAGTATTTGCTCCCGGTTCGTGGCACCAACAGGGACCAATGGTGGTGGGCCAGGAGCGAGGCCTATTGGTCCCGGTTCGTCCCACCAACCGGGACCAAAAGGTCCAAACGAACCGGGACCAATGGCCCACGTGCCCCGGCCGGCCCCCGGGGCTCACGAACCGGGTCCAATGCCACCATTGGTCCCGGTTATGGACTGAACCGGGACTAATGAGCTGACCCGGCCTTGACCAATGCCCCATTTTCTACTAGTGTACAATCGAAGCAAAATGAGTGAATCTATATTTTAAAATATGTCTACATGCATCTGTATGTTGTAGTTCATTTAAAATATCTAAAAAGAATTATATTTAGAAACGGTGAAAGTATTCACGAGCACGGCAAATCAACAATGGCACGCTACCCATGCATACTTGGGTAGTTGGATGCAAAATGCCAAGGTGAAAATAGCTCTGGTTTCACATGGCTGGTTAGTACGTACGTGCTGATCGATCAATGGGCGGTATAAACGGCCGCAACTACGTGGCACCTACGCGACGCGCACAGCTGCCTCGCCTACGGGTGCTGGGTGGGCCTAGAAGGACGTGGCTCGTCCTCCTGATCTCATCTTAATTGTTTTTAATTTTTTACTTTTATGTATAATTTAGATTCAATGAATTTTTTAAAAAACTCCAATTTACTTTAGAATTTAAAACGTGAAATTAAAAATGTTAAATAGTATAAAAATCGTCAGCACAGTTTTAAAAAATTGGATAACTTCCAAAACAATGCCTGTGACACTGAAAAAATGTTAAGGCGTGTCAAAAAAGTTTTCTACACAAATTTGTATACAATATAAAAACTATGTGTGCGTAATATAAAAAACAACTTGTATCGGACTGCTAAATAATTGTGAATCACATTTGCCGGAAATATTCCAGCGTTTCAAAATACAATGTTCGTGCCATTTGAAACAATGTATAATTAAAATGTAAAAAAATATTCATGTAGAATCAAATAATTGTTTCCATTAAGATGTATCATGACATTTTCAAGAAATATTGGCGTGTTTCCAAAAAATGTGGGTGAAAAAATCTATCTTTTTATAAAAATTTAAACAAATATTTGTCTATTTTAAATAAATGTTTATTGCCATTTAAAAAATGTACATATTGTATTTGGAAAAACTCCGTGTATTCGAAAATGTGTTAAACACATGTAATTATTTATAAAGTACATTATGTATTTAAAAATATCCAAAGTGTACCGAAAAAATGTTTCACAAGTGCTCAACAATAAATTGTGTACTCACAAAAATTAGATGTGTTAAAAAATAAAAATAAAAGTGACACAGAAACAATGGAAAAGAAAAAAAAACTGAAGAAAAGCAAGAAATAAGCATAAAAGAACCAAAAGTATAACAAAGAAAGACAAAAGCAAAGAACAACAATGTAAAAAGAAAGAAAGGTCGAAAGAAAAAAAGAAAAGTCAAAAAGGTGAAAAAACGAAGGAAAATGGAAAAAATGAAGAAAACAGGAGCCAGTGAGCGAACCTAAGGGGAAGCACGAGTGGCAGCGAGCGATTATGTTGATGCGCCGGCCCAATAAGATCTCTGGTAGGTGATGCCTAATTGGAAAAAGTATGAGTGACACATAGCGCTGGCAAGTATAAACCTTTAGCGGCCCGTTCATAGTCGACCATGTGTAGTCCGCAATTGGTCGAAAGCTCTTATGTTACTAAGATCATCTATAGTCAGACTTTATCCGGCCCGTTAAGCATCAGCGAACGCTGACTGGTCACCTCTTAAATTTCCACGTCCACATCCGTGTACTTCATATTTGGTCCCCCCCCCCTCAAATTCATGGTACCCATGCAACATGGGATAAACTATGTTGATCATCATATGAAACATAACAACAACTAAAGTCATAGATTCACGGTTCATACGGACATAACATTGCAGTTCATCGAACCAAAGAGGCAGTTCATCATCGACAAATGGACACAAATTCAAATTACAATAACTAAATACTAAAACGGAGACTGATAGGGCGTCGGAAATCTACATTTCCTCGCAAGTACCTTGCCCTTGTGGTCATGGATATGGGTGCCAACCTGGCGCCATTCAACCGCATCCCCTAAATGGTTGTCCACATCTGACCAATTATATTTGAAATGCATAACAATATGAGGCAAGTTCAAGTGCAGTGTTCATAGTGGTCGGGCATAACCAAAAAGGGGCGGGTGTTTATACTTTTACATGTGCCCGGTCACAAAAGAACCAAACGGGCTTTCCGAGCTTCCCCGCTAACTCTGTCACCGCATCCTCCTCGTCATTTGCCTCCTTCCCAGCCTTCTCCAGCTCGGGCACCAAACACTTCAATATCCTATCATGGCTGAGTCGCATATTCATTGCTGCATCGGCATCCAACTCACCCTTCCTCATGTACAACAGTTTTTATCCTCTGAAGCGGCCACGAGCTCAACCTTCCTCTCTTCGAGCTTGGTCTTCTTCTCTTCGAGGTTTATCTTCTTCTCGCTTGCTGACATCAAGATGTTAAACCTATCCATCTTATCTTCCTCCATCACGTCGTAGCACTTGACACGTGCCTCCTCCTTCGCCAAGATGCCCTCGAACCTCTCATCATCTTGGCCGTCACCCCTTCTCGCTTATCTTCTCCTCCTCCCACTTCTTTCCCCAGAACACCCTTCTAACCTTCTTGGACGACACTTTTCGGGGGTCAGTTGGACCACCCACTTCTTCCTCATTGCTGATGTTGGCGATCTTCAACTTCAACCAACAATGCATGAGGATGAAGTTCTTCTTCTCCACCTTCGAGAACAAGTTGCATGCACCGGAGGGCTAGAATAAGGACATTGTCCACAAGTTGCATATCGGACAAAACGACCAACACATAGAGCATATTCGGCCAACAAGTTGCTTACCCGACCAAATGACCTACACATATAACAACTTACTTGCTCGGTGATTTGTGCACCACTTTGCCACCAGTCGATTTGTTGTGTTTTAAATGGCTACAATACTTGCTCGCGGCCTCTTGAATAATGTACCATCCATAGTGGAGCTACTTTGTCCCATGATTGCCGATGAATTTGTAGCCGTAGGCTCAAAATTCTTGTGCTCATGGGATCAATAACGAATATTCGACCAAAATATTGCATGAGAAGATAGGGGTACAACATTGGATGGAAAAACACGCCGGGACCAACCGATCCAGATGGCTGTGGACGTTTTGAGGGTCACCATTGGAGATGTCCTGACTCCTGGCCCATCCAACGACAGTGGGAAGCCGGATCAAATGGCTAGCAGTGGTGTCGTTCGAGGCTCGCACCTGTCAGCCGGTGGCTAGCATGGCCCTTCCGTTATGTCATTGCCACCAAAACAATATTATTGTTTTTGAACCCATCGAATCAGTATTTGGCAAAGCATCTACAAATATAGAGCCGCCTACCGAATTCAAGGGAACGTGTAACGGGTTTAAGCAAAATAATAGGCGTTCTCAACCAAACGGTTCTTGTCCTTGCGAATGAGAAAATCCCTCAAGACTTCAACATTCCACCCCCTTTCGTTATAACCTTGTCACATCATTGAAACAACATTTAACAAAGCAACTACAAACCAAAAACCACCTATGACTTGACTAGGGGGCTTGATTAATCCAGTTTTGCAAGGTTTATTGACAGATTCCATACAATTCATATGCAAATCATGTTTTATCACTTCCCGTATCAATCTTAATAATAAGATAATAGCACTTGAACTACCCCATCTCAGGCAATGAGAAGAGAAAATACCAGGCAAAACATAAAAGATTGGTAAACATACAAAAGTCAGATCACATGGCCGTTTATATGTATGCAGCAGAAATAGAATTGTATATGATTGTCATATAGCTTTACAGGTTCTAGGTTGCATAAGAGATTCAAGTAGTATGTAGCACAAACAAAGAGCAAGCAATGACAACGGAACAAACAAAATGCTCCAACAGCATCACCGACTCTTTTCAGCTAGAAAATCATAGTGTGCAACGTTGATGCCAGCTACCCCTCAGCTAGCAGTTTGACTGACAACCCGCCGATGAGATGACCTTCAACACCAACTTCATTCAGCAGACCCTGCAGTCCAACAATATTCTACACGTTAACAATGTTGAGAATTACACGACATTTCATACAATTCTACGTCAAAAAAAGAAGAACTGGGCTATTTTAGATGTGGCGGCATGCTAGTGTCGTGCATCAACTCACAATACAAACTATGGTGTTTTATACAAATACATGGAACTTAATATAATTTTCATGAAAAGCAGCTAACTCAGCGAAAATCTGCTTCTAAACCCGGGCTCAGATGCACCCTAAATCTAAGCCACTCAGCCACATAGAGATTCACGTCACCACATGTATAACTGGTTGTACACCATCCGTATTGGATAGTAAAAAGAGAAATGAGTCAGACATTAAAACTGGTAGTTGGCCCAACGGCAAGCACGGGACAGGAGTTCAGATCACGGCTCGGGTAAATTTCTGAGCCATCCTAAGCTGGCACTGACTTACAGCAGTACACACATTCAACCTGCAATTCGAAACTAATCCCCACCTCATGCTGGATTACACTATTTTATTGGCTCATCAGTGAATTTTCTTATCATCTGTTTTCATCCGGGATGCGCAAGGAGTCCTTCTGGAGGTGCACTGCCCAGCCGTAACCTGCAAACACCATCTTTGCAATCAAATAAACTGAACTGAATAAAAACTCAGGTACCTAGTCTATGGAAATCACGTCAATGCCGCTGTCATTAGTCGAATGCAAATCAGGTAACCTGATTCTTTCTGTTTAGAAACTGAACACAACCTATTCACTAATCGCTTGTAGCATCTAGTATATTCATGGATTCGGTGGTTTAGAACAACTTCTATGGAACAGGGAACGTTTTTACCTCTTGGTCAATCTCGGTGCTGCAAGGTTCACCATCCCCATGGATTTAATCAACGACGCGGGCGACGCTTTCTTCCTGGCCGCACCAACCACATGCAAACAGCTGGAGCCGCCATTGGAATCAGCTCGAGCTGGGAATTGGAGTCCATGAGGTGGAACCAGTGCCAGGTTCACCGGATGCGGCTGCTCCATGTTCTCGTCGAACTCCTCCGCACGAACCTACCAGTAGCCCACGCACCGCCGCCGCAAACAGCAAACAAAAATCAAATTGACAGCCATGTTCATGTACCGCAAGCAGGAATATCATAGGATCGACAACAACCACAGCTCACATGTCCACGGGGTCTAGTAAATGCTCTAATCCGTTCGTCTCCATCTGCGGCCGTCGGCTGGGTCACTCGCCGCCGTACCCAAAACTTCAAGAGAACTTTCACCAAAGACGATGAGTACTGACGGTCCACGGAGACAAATTTCTGTGGGCGACCCCACCGGCACACGTGTCATCAGCTTCCTGTTCGTCGACTCGTTTTTTTGTTGACGAGCAGAGCAAACACCCTGGACCGCGCTCATCACGAAGCCGCCGTCCCGTGCCATGGCTCAGACCTATCACCTGTCCCGACGGATCCATCAATGCGTGATTTAAATAGACCTCCTGCCTACGAAAAGGGCCCGTCGTACTACACTGTACCGCATGGTATACTCCCCGTATCTAGTTTTCTAGCGCTCGGCCACTGACACAACAAGACCGTTTTTCAGCATCCCTAGGCATGATTCAACGACTAGGATATTAGGTTCAGCTGGACCTGGGTACCGAATCGCCATGTCCCACCTCACTCAGTTTATATTGCATTTACTAGTCCAATAGTCAACACTACAGATATTGCTACTCTACAACACATTAGGACCAGTGTAATGTTCCGCAACATCCTTGGCAGAAGTGATTTTAGTCACTTAGATAGACGCACATGACATAATCTGAGTTGTTCTGTTTCGAAAAAAAAAGAACATACTCTGAGTATGATGCTCTATTGCGGTATTGCCAACTCTGGTATGACAATAATGCAAGTAATAACCCAAATCCAGTGTCTTACCATACGGTCCTCAATTCCCCAATGGTGCGTTGCTTTTCTCATTCTACCAAAAAAAGTCCTCAATAACATATGTTGTTCAGCAATAACAAATACTAGATCGGAAACGCGCCTTGGCGCGAGGGTGCCGGTCACAACGAAGTGTCCAAACAGGTAATGCTCAATTTAGTAGGAAGCCCGGTTTGGCATACGTATTCAAATAGGATACAACAAACTAATAGGAAGAAGAAACATTCACATGCAATAGGAGCAAAATATCATTGAGTTTGACATTGTCACGAACAATAAGGCATCATAACAATGACAGAGGTTTCCAAATTAGTGGTTTTGTTTTGGCATATAAAGAAACTGAAGTTCATAATATATAAAAGCAAATTAATAGAAATTAGATATTGCATTATCATAACCCAGTGTTATAGTGACAATACGTTCCAGCTCATTCTTGAAAAAAAAGAAACATTGTACAGTTAAAAACAAATATCAAGCACAAGCACATGGAAAAGGACCACCTGGAAAATTTTCCATTTTGAGCTCGGACCACCTCAACATTCACCCCCAAAACAGAGAAGAGAAGGTTCCAAACAGAGCAAGTCAAGGAACAAATTATTAAATTGTCTATATTCATGGATCAAATGATGCAATTATAATAGTTATGGAACTATTTATTTAATGCATATGAAGCCAAAACAATTTATTCGCACTATTCTCGATCAATTATCTAAAGTCATGGAACTATTTTTTAATGAACATCTCATTAGTATAACTTATAGATCAATAGAAACAAATAATAGGTGGATCCAAATATGAATGACGAACCAATCAGCTTTACTGTATGAAAATTAAAAGACTTCAACTATGTACCCAATGTTGATCCTTGCTTGGCGTGAGATAACTTCAGGTGACAACGGGTGTAGCTTGGTAACACCAAGCTTGGTTAAATCCTACTCCAATCATCGGTGTCCCATGAGTAAAACTGAAAGAAACAAATGACATAAATAGTGTTCTCACCTTGTGTCTCCAGCTCCTGTTCACTGACCCAAAGACCAGTTGCAAGAAAACAACATATACTGGCGCAGCCCACACGACCTGTCTATGATGCTGATGTCATTGTCCACGGTTTTTGGGATCCGTATAATGGATATCCTCAAACCACGCCATTTAAACTTTTCAAATATCGCCACTGCTCCTCTCATGGTTCCATCCCCACCAATCGCAAGACCTGTGAATTGTCATAAAGGAATATCCAGATACGATAATAAGAGCAAGGCCTGAAGAACAATAACAACTGGCATGTGAACCAGCACATTTAACATTGTGCCTATTTTTTAAATAAAAATAGGTAACATAGTAATTATGCAGAAATCTTGATCCTGACTAACAGACAATCATGAGTATTTTCAGATTTTTCTGTAATACATCATGATCCTTTAAATGGCAACTTTGAACAATTTTAGTACATTAGAGTAAGACCAAGGCGATCCAAATCTTTATTACTTACACATTCTGTACATCACCTTGTGGTTTCGCAAGTATTGGGGACAGCGTAGCCCACAGAAACATGACAACAATCTTCAGGCACGACCATGGATATATAAGTTAAAAGCACAGTACACAGATCCAGTATATATCTGAAGGGAAAGAAACTATCAATTATCAAGGATTCAAAACAAAGGAAGTTGCTGAAATGTTGGGAGGATTGCTGTCTTGGTTCCTGATGAATGCTAATTGCAGAACGTCACAAACCCTTGAACCGTTATATTATTAGTTAGTCATTTTTAATATATAGACAATTTGAAGGACTCTTCAGATTATAGGAGTAAAACCCACAGGTCAAAATACATAGAATTCCAAAAAAATAAAGGGCACAAGAATGAACTTAGATTGTACGTATAAATTCATATGAAACTGAGACATAGGCAAGCAAGCATACATAGAAATTTTGCAGCAACATTCCCATGATCTGCAGGGCCATTATAGCCAAATTTACCTAAATCTCTAAGAAAATCTTTTGAAACCTAGAGCATCCAGATATATCAACATGGAAAAGCTTGCTGTGAAAGGAACTTTTGCAGCTGAAGATGCCTAATTATACTTCCTATGGGCCTTTTTTGAAAAGGAAAATTTCGGCTTGCCAAGAAAAGATCATGCAAGCTACTGTACGCTTAATCAGGAAGCAAAGAGGCATAATTTGTTAGCTTAACCATGAAGCAAAGAAGCACAATTGTTGATTCATTATTCATTTACTTGTGTAACATTTAGAACCATTGCGTGCACATCTGATTGGATTTGAATCAGAATGTAACTACCACGAAGTAGCTATTCTATTTCATTTTTACAAACGCACAAGAGGATTCGACTACTTTGGTTCTATTATCTACCAGCTTCTTTCTTCTCTAAGCACAGAAGAAAAGCCTACTGGTCAGCTGAATCATGACCACCTTTAGATTCATGTAAATATAGGATCGACTACTTTGGTTCTACTATCTACCAGCTTCTTTTTTCTCCAAACACAGAAGAAAAGCCTACTGGTCAGCTGAATCATGACTACCTTTAGATTCTTGTAAATATACACAAGAGCGATAACAAAAAAAATTATACTCAAATTCCATGATAGGTAAAAGTACCTAGTTCTGATGCATACGGCTTGCCAACAAACTAACATGTGCCTCAGATTTTTCTAACTATGCGAGTACACCTGTTGTCAGTTCATCTACTCAGTAATCAGCAAAATATACTTCTCAACATTTGAAGTTCTAAAGAAAACAAAGGCTTGCGAAAAGGCTAATAACACACATGAGAAGAGGAACAAAAAGGGTCGAAGGAAATGGCCAAAGTATACCTTAAATCAAGTAGTTTGATTCAGTTTCTCGGTCGACCCTTCATACCTCCTCATGTGTAGTTATATGAGGCAGAGAACTGAGAATAATCATTTGCACGAAGTACTTCACAACATGAACAATCTCAGCATGTGGTGCAACTACCAACTAGAAAAACCTTATTCTAGCTCATAAGGAAATGATTTAGTGAAGCATGTCCATGAACCAAGTACTCTGTAGAAGCATATAAATAGGAAAGGTACAAAGACAATGGTATACATGCAGCTTATACACGGCATCAAGCAACAATAATCTTAACTATCATAGCTATTTTCATTCTCAGTAAAGATGTATAAAGAATGGCCCATGTATAGCACAAGCATGACTCAGCATGGTTCGCAAGAATAAAAAGCCAGTCAGTTATGCGTCTAGCACATCACACCAGCAAAACCAAAGTAGCTTGCTTTACTTGCCAGAAGTTTCAAGAGCAAAAATGTGAAATTCAACCGTTAGAAATTATAACCCCCAATTCCTCATGCTATCATTATGTCACATGTTCTCGCAATCAACGGGGGTAAGAAATAAATAGAAAGAATTAGCTCCCATTTATAAGGGAGATGACAGACATTGTAGGCTTTTAGCTGTTCTGCATAGGACAATATTGAAACCCGGAGAAGGAAAATATGGCATATACACAACACACCTTCTCTGTTTCTTTACTTCACAGCAATGAAAACTATCCTGTTAGACTACTATGTCAAACTTTTTTTCATGATTTTATCATACACTAAAAATTAAATAAAAAAGAAATATTCAAAGACAAATTATATCAGGGGGTGCAATCCAAATATAGTAATTTTATGTGTTAATATTTCTCAAGAATGTTTAAGGTCCAAAGGGAAAACAACGTAAACAATGAACAGAGCTCGCTAAGCACTAATTCTGGTGTAGCACAAAATACTAATAAATAATATCAATGCAGATTAGTACACTAATTCTGGTGTAGCCCAGGAAGGAACTACAAACAACACAACACACATCAGCGGATTAAGCATATGCAATATAAGTATTCAGAGAAGAGGGAGACCTAGCACAAAACAGTCGGAGAGGAAAACAACAACTACATAAATGGGATGGAGGGAGAGAGTACAAACCAGCTCAATTTTGGTGGCATCAGATCGAGAGTACACGACATCCTTTGTTCTTCCCCTATATATCTCCCATTCCGCGTGTACTCAATAAAAAAAGGGTGGCACATAAGCCAATCAGCATATTAGGAGAGGATGATCTTGGAGGAAAGGTGAGAATTAGACACATCATATTACATACTCTTTTCCAACGAATACTGATAATAAGATCTCATCACAACTACATTTCGTTGTGCTCTAAATACTGCTACATTTTACTTATTAAGTAATGTCAGGGTTACCTCTTGTATTGGTCCTCTCAGACACGTTCACTGCACACAGCTTTAATCATTGGCATTCTGGCACGGTGGCGCGGCTTGCCGCGCCTTGCCCACAAAACGGCAGGCAACCAGATACGATTAACCATTTTGAAAGATGATGGAGCTAAAGTGGTATATGTACAAGTGATTTTAGCACGTGAATATAGAGAGGCATGAACAGAACAACCCATTCTTTCAAAATGGTTAAACGAACAAAAACATTGACAAAGTGCAATTACAGCAGAAACATGCATGAACAGAACAACCCCTTTGCCGTTGCATTCCATTCCATTGGATATACAGTGTTTACAATTCCCCTTTTTCCTTTTTCCAGGTGAAAATTCTAGATATATCAACTAATTAGATGACTCTACATGTTGACTTTTGGGGGAATGGATCAGCACAGATAAATGAAAAAAAGGACTAAACATCAGCTCATGTGTCATACAAAATGGTGAGTTGGGTACTCGTGCTCGTCACCGTTGTAGTCGTAGTACAACCTCTCCCCCTTGGAGATGTCCCTGTTGGCCACCAGGAGACAATGGATTCACCATTGATTGCGAACCGCATACACTTGAGGTTCTGCTTCTTCATGCCTTCCCTACAATGGTCATCATCACGCAAATTTTTCAGACATGGTTCCGATCAATGCATAAAATGCACGGTGATCAGAGGAAGAGAATGCTTACGGTTGTTTATCCCGTTGATGAACCGTGCAATGTTGCTCCGCCTGTCGGGGCAGATGACGAGGCTCTTGGATGGCGGCTCGGCGAAGAGCAGAGTCATCATGCTGTCACCGTCGTCGTGCTCACAATTTCGAAGGTAGTCAACCTCGCCGACGTACTCGGTGATGATGGTCAGATCCTTGATGTGCCTGTCTGCCTCGACCATGAATCTGTCCAAGAAATTCCACACAATAATCAGTGCCTGAATGATTCTTAAGAACAAGATCAAAAATGAGCAGCGAATTGTGCACACAATACTAACCCTTCCACCGGATTGAAGACGACGAGGAGAGGCCCCTTACTCCATCATCCTCTTGCATAGGCTCAATGCCTCTGCATCCCCCCTTGGCAGCACCTGAAATGAGATGGCACCCAAGCTTCAGCAAAACTGAAATGGCGTCGTGACACTGAATTTTATGGAGATCGGGTGGTGGAATTGGAGGAAGCGTCTGACCTGCATCCCTCCTACCACGAGGGCGGATTGGTTGGCGGACCGGGGCGCCATGCCGGGCACGTAGGTGATGTCGTTGCTAAAGACGGCGCTGGTGGTCGTGAGCGCCGTGGCGAGCGAGGCCATCTGCGTGAGGCGCCAGATGGGGTCCTTGCTGGGGGTGAAGGGAAGCTTCCTGCTCTTCTTCTCGGACACCACCAGCGCTGGCGGCCTTCCGCTTCCTCTTCTTCCCCTCCGGCGGCTCGGCCGCCGCGAGACGACGGCACGCCGGCCTCGTCGCGCGCGGCCCCCATCTCTCTAGATGGGCGGCGTGAGGCCGGGGATGGGTGCCCGGGCGAGCGTCGGCGGCGGCAGGGCGAGGGCGAGCGGGACAGGCAGGGCAGGGCGGGCGGGACAGGCAGGGCGGGGCGGGGCGAGCGAGACGGCGGGGCGGGACGGGGAGTGACGGCTAGGGTTCTCTCCATAGGAGCGGCCCCATTTTATACCGGAGGATGCGAAATGACGAAAATTCCTCCGGCGGAGCAGGCTATTTACGCGCGGTGGCACGGTCGGGGAGTAACTATTCATTCCAGCAGTAACTTTTTTTGATCCGACGGACGAGGTTGTTCCAGGGGTCGATCCGACGGCCCAGATCTGATCAAGCAACGCGATCCAACGGCCAGGAATCCCAAATCGCCGAGGAGCCGGGAGGTTCACTGAAATCCTTATTTCTGGATATCATTCTCTGCCTTGGTGTTACAACCCTCTCGACTCTTTTCTTTGCCTATAAAAAAATTATAATATTATTCAGGCACTGTATTAATACATTAATTGAACATGGTAAATGCAATGATATTTATTTGGTATTCTAAATCTTGATATTTCTTTATATAAAAATAATCAAACTTAAAGATATGGATTGACTTAATACTACCACTGTTCTGCTAGTCTTGTGGAGGGTAAGGTTTTTTCCCTTCTCCATGGTCACCTTTTACTGGAAAGCACCGTAAATTGGTTTCTGATAAATAACAGAAATTTCTGTACGTTACCACACAAAATGATATAAACCGGGACAACGGACTGCTGCAAGTAGGTGCTGAGAAGAGAGACGAGGGATCCTTCTGCAGCACGAGCGGTTTTCGACGGTAGAGGAGAGGACTAGACGGCCAGGGGCAGGTCGCATAAGACGGCTGTCAAGCTGGCTGATCCTTGCGCGTGATCAGCCAGCCGCCTAGCGCTCGCCTTGAAGTAATACTATCAAGTCAGTAACAAGCTACATCTTAAAAAAAAACTACTTTTACAACTAAGGGCCAACCGGCCAAGCAGTGGGCATGCTTACTAACCAAACAATGGATTGTCACATAATGTAGCACAGTGTGAGGTAACAGGAACACGGGCCAATGCAGAGATGTCCATAGCATAAACCTTGCTAGTGAAGAACTACAAAGGTAACAAATACTCCATCCAATCCCAAAATAAGGTGTATTAATTTCTCCAGAAGTCAAACACTTCTCTATTTGACCAAATTTATAAAAACAATTACCAACTAACTAAATATATTCCATGATTCTCTCAACAACAAAAATTCCATGATGAATTTAATGATACTGATTTGATATTGTAGATATTAACATTTTTCTCTATAAAACTTGGTAAATCCTAAGCATAGAGGAGTTTGACTTCTCAAAAAAAAATACAACTTATATTAAACTAGTGCAACAAGAGCAAATATCTGGTTGTGATAAGCATGGAAGTTCTTCATGGCTCAATACCGCGAGAGTTAGTTAATTCGAAATCTGCAGGTTGTTGGCCAAACAGGGTTTCAATTCCAAATAGGATCCCACGTGAAAATAAATGCTTGAGAAAAAAATTATGCTTTGAGGAAGGTGTATCTCCTCCCCGAGCCCCCGAGACCTTCTCCCCCCATGCGGCAGCGCCACGCCGCACCGGGGCAACCCCGCCGGCCGCCTCCAGTTGCCACTAGCAACCTCCCATCTCCCGCTGCCGTCGCCAAGGGCGTCGCATGCTAAGCCTGCGGGCCGCAGCAACGGCGGCGGCAATCCTCCTCGGCCCGCGATTGGATCTGGGAGGCGGCGTCCTACTCCGGCCGGATCAAAGGGCGGTGGCGCGGGCCTGCGGCAACCAGGATTGGCATGCTGGAGCCGGCGACGGCAAGATCTCCGTGGCGGCGGCTAGGGCGCCCGATCTGGGCCCAGATGGGCTTGAACGGGCTGCTCCACATGCTGTCGTGCATCTCCGTTGATCCGGCGACATCAAGCGACTTCTGGGCTGGACCTGCAACACGAGGACGTCGGGGGCTCCGGCCCTAGGCGTGGCTGTGGTGGCCATCTCCTTGGCCGGAGGTGGTCGGCCTGACGCTGGATGGGCAGATCTCGAGATCTGTCATCTAGCTTCGGCTACGAGTTGGGAAGACATAGTTGCCGCTGAAAACCGAGACGATGGCAGGCGATGGCGGTGTTCTGTGTCATTACCTTGATGAAGGCATCGTCGTGTAACTACTGGCGACCCACTCGTGCTGCTCCGGGGAAAACCCTAGGATCTGGTCTTCCAGATCGGACGATGGTGGTATCATGGTGTCGTTTTCTCTCTTGGGAGTATTGTTTGTGGAGCAGCGCTGGAAGACAGAGGCACGAGGTGGGGTGGCTTCGTCTTGCACGGAACTTTCGGTGGTGATGTCAAGTCATGCCTTGCCGAGAGGTGCTACGCTGTGTTATGCCTGGTCAGCAATGCTACGCACGACAGATATTCCAGAATCTTCGCGTCTGGATGGACAAGCGCGGGGCGGTGTCGCCGTTGGGCGCCGTGGTGGCGTCGACGGATGGACGGACTGGTAAGAATGATGTGCGTCTCCCTTCATTTACTTATACAAGACCACTATGAAAGATACATATTGCATCCATACAAGGCCACTAACATAAATCGAGCAAAAAATAATAAGGCTTTCTCATACAAACAAACAAGTTTAATACTGCATACATGGAGTGATAATTACGCTTGCTACTTCCTCGCTCCCCTCACTCTCCTATTCGCTTGCTATTTATCTCTTGAGAGGTGTGAGTGAGTTGGCTCCCCGTGGGTGGGCATGAAAGAAAAACACATGCAGGAGTATTGAAGGATTTGCATGCAGTGTATTAAATATCCCGGTAAACAGAAGACAGCCTAGATTGTAAGTAGACATTAAATTTTAACTTGGTACATGTATATGAGTTTGTGGTCTTATATACAAAAATGGAGGAGCACAACTTTGTATATGCATACCTGACGGTATCCATGAACAGCATGTAGCGAGCCATAACACGGGCAACCGGCCAATGGGCAGTTTGCTTGGTGTAGGCGACATGCCGCATCCACTTGTCGGCTAAGAAAATGTCAAAGGGCATCCTGGTCGCCGTCGACGAGCCTGGCGATGTAGTGGTGCATCAAGAGGAAGTTGTGGAAAGCCTGGACGCCGAAGCTCCTTGGGCAGGCCGGCAGGAAGCTGTTGAGGCACTCGACGGCGTCATTCCAGAGGCCTCGATCAGGGCCGGGCCGGCAAAATTTGAGGCCCTGTGCAAAACTAAAAAATGAGGGCCTGTTTAAAAAATTGACGAGCAATTACAATGTATATATATATATATATATATATATATATATATATATATATATATATATCCTATGAAAAAAATTGTAATGTATATAATGTAATGTCTTACATAATTAATTAAATTTTCTTCTTGTGCTTTTCTCTTGCGCTTATAGGCACCAAACATATGTTCTCCCATGATTATTCAAATATGTATTATTGAAACACAAGAGAAAGAAGATGAATAAAATAAAATTAAATTTATACATAACATATATCAATTTGAGATCATGCATCAATGTTTGGCAATTAGACGAACCGTCTAACTCACATAATATTCGGTTCTGTGATCTTCAACCAAGAAGATGAATAAAATAAAATTGAACTAATGATCCCTGCCAATAATTAATTAGAAAATTAGAAATTAGGAGTAGGAACTGAAGTTAATCGAAAAAAAGGACTCACTAGGCGATCGTCGTCAAGTCTGAAATATGAGAAAGGAGGCGAGGAAGGCAACGGTGGCACCACGGCAACGACCTGTGGCTTAGTCGGCCTGAATCTGAAGTCCGGCTAGGGACCGAGCCAGAGCCACCAAGGGATGATGCAGGACGATGCGTCGACGTCAAGGGCTCCAGGCGTCGAGGGTTCCAAGCCAGGCGACGAGCGGATGATACCTGTACTGTAGCGATCAAGCTTTCTTTTAATAACATAGCGATCGAGTAGGAGGAGTCCAGTAGCGGTCAATGGCCTGGTCTCTCGCGCTGACTCACTCAATGGGCTTAGTCGCTTGGCCCAGTAACGCTAACTATTGCTAGACCTATATAGAAAATATGGGCCCCCAGAATTCTGGGCCCTGTGCGGGCCGCATCTTTTGCACCACTATGGGCCCGGCCCTGCCAGAGGCCCTTCCTCATGAGCCTCTCAATACGCTCCAGACAGAACTGCTCGCTCGCCTCATGCACCAGCCTGTATTTGTGGATGCGTCAGCGTATGTGATTCTGATGTTGAATTAGTGTCAGTGTGTGAGTTTCAAATAGTTGCGTGGCGTTTACTTACAGGGGTGTTTGGTTCAGGGACTTTTTAGCCCGAGAAACTAGAAAAAGTCCCTAAAAAGTCTTTAGGAACCAAACGGGAGGGACTTTTTCTACAAGGACTAGAAAAAGACTCTATTGGAGAGTCTTTTTTAATTAGTCCCTGAGACTAGAAAAAGTCCTAGGACTTCTGAAACAAACACCCCCTACGTGCTAAAGGCGTCGCCGCCGCGTTGGCCCCGGACGAAAGCGAGGAGCCACCGTTGACGGAGCTGCGCCATGAAGCAAGGGTTCTCCTCCTCTAGGCCGGAGAGCTCGTCGGCCGACTCGATCGCGTCCCGGCCAGGGGTCTATGACGGAGGCGGGGTTCTCCGTTGGGATGGAGACCTTGGCAGCGGCATCGGACCCGTCCTGGTTGTGATCTACGACGGACGTTGTCATCGGCGACTAAGATGGATAAAATTTCGAGGCCGCGGGGAGTAGGAGATGGTTGTCTCTAAGATATGTGCCAGGCAGATGGCTTTGTACTTTGATTAGGGCATCTCTAACGCTCACCCTCAAGCCAACTCGATCTCATATGTTCGTACCGGGCTGTCCAGACATATTTTATCATCCAACACGATACCCCTCAAGTCCACGTCCGTTTTTCCGCACACCGGAGGGAAACTGGGTGTTGCGGGAGTCCGGACCACTGCCACATAGGACTCTGACACCCCCGGCCCACTGAAATCGCCCTATCGGTCCCTTTTCTTCCACTCCGCTCCCTACTCCCCTATTTCTTTGTATCTGCACCCTCCTCATCTGCGACCACCGTTGTACCCCTTTGGCCGCCACGCAGACAGAAGGACGTTCGTAGCCCCACCAATGTGCCTGCCCTCCTTGGACAACGGCACAGTCAACCCAGGAAGCTTCCGCGGCCAGGTACCATCCCCTCCCCCCCTCCCCCCCTCGAACCCCTCCCCGGTTGATAACATCCATGGCGGACACCACTGCTGGTAGGTCTTTCGTGAAAT
>NC_057807.1:37387114-37390923 GCF_018294505.1 Triticum aestivum
TTCGTGAAATGTTATTGAGCTTTTTTTTTTGAACTTCATGTTGTTTTCTAGACTAAGTACGATGACGGGGTACTGGATAAAGGAGGATGAGTTATTGTGTGACACGTGGTTGGCTGTACCTGTGGACTTTGTAGGCAGGAATTCAAGGGGCCCAATCTTTTGGCAGCGCGTGCATGGTTCGTTTCATGCATGAAAGAATTTCACGCCTTACGACATGCACATCATCCATCAACACAATGTGAAGTCAATATTTAGAAAAATGGCAATGTGAAGTCGATATCACATTGATGGTGCAGAATTTGCAATTCTGTCATGAAGTTTTGCGGTGTTGTTGCATGAGTGGAGACACTATGGCCATCATCAACCATGGAGATTGTAAATTTTTGCTTGATCCATCCATTCACTCAATGTTGCTCTACACGTTGTATAGACTGCACGCACTGCCGAGATGTACTACATGACTCAAAGCAGGTTATTCACGTACATACAATGCTGGATGCATCTCAAGGGCAGTATGTGTAGTAAGACTTTTTGTCGGTTCTGAATAATACCGTTGAATTTGGAATCTATATGAATTCATAAAATTTGTTGAACATTCGGTTATCTCTGATGTAATATTTACATTTGAACTTGTTGGATCAGAGATATTTGCATGTTATTTCTGCATGAATTGTGCTATTTTCTATAATTATTTTGAGTGTTATGATCTTAGAGAATAACAAGAGACGGGCATTTAGGGAACAGGGTTGGATTGCTGGTTTCCATATCACATTTCACTCTACTAGTCTGCGGATGGATATGATGTCCAAATTAAGGCGAGATGTCCGTAGGATGTTGAACGAGAAAGAGCAGGCAGCACATGGAATGGAATTTACTTTTCTTTCCAATTGCTGTATCTACACTCTGCTTCGACTGATGCTCCTTCTTTCCATGAATAGAAAGGTTTCAGTGGGCATTTCACACTCTGTTACTTGTTCAGAAGTTCTTTTGGGGAAACTGATGATGTTGGAAACCGTGTGAATGCCCTACAAAACATCTACGTATTTTTAAGCAGAGGAGTGCCCACATATATCAATCGAAACAACACATTGATGATGTTGGAAACCATGTCACTCGCTCAGTGCCCTACAGAACAATTATTTTGATACAGAGGAGTGCATACATATATCAATTATTTTGATATTATGTGCAGTAGCGACACACACACATGCACACACACACACACACACACACACACACACACACACACACACAAAGGGAAAGAAAAACAACCACAATCATACACACAAGAATCAATGCAGAAGCACACCAGACAGAGCACATACACTTCCATGTGCCAACACACAATCATGCAGGGAGAAATATGATGTATCCGTTCATATAGCAGATAGACGCGCGCAGGGACCAATCATGCATGGAGAAATATGATGAAACCATTCATATAGCAGATCATCAGCTTCAAATTTCCCATGGAAGGAGCGGTTTCCGATCACCTGCTCCTGCTTCATATGCAATTCCATTCAGAAATAAGATAAATAATACGTCCATACACTGATTGGTAATAACAACATAGCAAATTGGAAAATTGAGGTGTGTTCTTTCTGAATGAGACGGAGTTAGCTCGGAAAGGAACATGGAAGGCGCATACCTCGTGCACGGTTACAGCTGCATCAAAATTGGTAATTAGAATCCTCCCAGGGTGGCAATCTCCGAGCTCACACTGGCTCATCAACAACCAGGCAAAGGTGATGAGCTCCCCTCCTGTGCTCAGTTGTGCCACATGCGACTCCACCTTTGACTTGCCGGCAACGTAAGCAAGGATCCTCGCCCACATGCATACCATCTCCTCCAGTGTTCCCTTGTTGATTGGACGTCTGACACTATAACGGTTACGGTCGGTCCTTAGCGACTCTGGCGAATGAGAGTTCATGAGCACTTGTGTCGCGCTGATGGTGAGGGGCAGCATGGAAGGATGGGCAACCAATAGGTACATCATGTAGTTGGACAGTTTCCTGCATACCTCCACCAATTTTGCATCCATGTATGACCAAGTTTGTTGTTCACTCAAGAGCAACTCAGTCAGCACATGAATATTCACAATAGCACTACCAAAATAAATCCTGAATGAAAATGTCTTTGCTGTTTATGAACAAAGGTTCAAGATTGGGCCAATATCTATGTCGTCTCTCTTTCATTACTTCACTGGCTAAGACCACAACCTCCTTTGTAACACACTTGATCACCATATTATCCACATCCACATACTTGGTGTCTAACAACTTGCTCATCCAAAATATATTTTTCTTTTTAGCACCGAGCAAATCTAGAAACAACCTTCTCATTGCTCGCTGACTGAATGTCGTCCTTGCTTGCTGCTGGAGGTCGCTGCTACCAGGAGCCAACCAGCTCGCAAGGTTGTATTGTCCCATCGAATTTGGCCAGCCTTGCTTCTTCTCCGGCCATCCAATATCACTGGAAAAAATAAACCAGCACAAACCGGCAAGCCTGTGCCAGTTTCGGACCTTCAACCATGCCCATGTCCATGGTGACATCATGAAAACAAACATTGAACAAAGCTCCAGGAAAAGGCCACCGATAAATAGTGAATAGGTGATTGCAATGTCAGCTTCGCTATAGGTACTCAATTTATCTTCTTGTGCATGGAAGAGCGCAAAAGCGGCAACAATAGATATCTGAGAGATGCATCTCACTATGATGCCACTCCTTGTTCTGAGCATAACGGCCTTAGTGTAGAGATCATCATACATCAGACCAAGCTCAATCCTCATCTCCCTGACCATTTTGATGGGTTCTTCAGGTAGTAATTGGTCTCTAGGCCTAGAGTATACAACGCGTGCTGCAAATATTTTAAGGACTTGTGGCATCATAATAAGAGCAGCCGAAACAATGCCAGGATAGCCGTCGGCGTCTACAGGCACCCGTTTGTTGAAACGATGCCCGGTCGAGCTCTCAAGGCTTTTAAGGTTTCCACACTTGAGAGACCATGTCCTCTCTCCATACTTGATGATTCCAGCAACAAACACAAGGATACCTGAAACTACAAGTTTCACGCTGTGTAGTCTTGGAATAGACTTCCAGTAAACATACAAAGCTAGGACAACTTGCACCACCAGATTCCACAAATGCCTCAACCACAAGTTGTTGTTCTCCATTGCGAAAGCGGTAATGGTGTCCTGCCCACAAAGATGAATGAGGAGTGTTGAGTATAATGTTTATTAGGAAAGACGAGATAGACTAGGATTTGTTCTGACTTGTCTTGTACTCCAAGTAGATGATTGTACTCCTATACATATGCCCACGAGGCTCAAGCAATACAACGAACTATTTCACTAAATCTCTCTCTCCCTTCTAACTTGGTATCTATCGCAAGTCGATCCTAAACCCTAGCCGCCGCCGCTTCCGCACTTGCGCGCCACCCCCGGGACGGTCGGCCTCCATGACCGCCGCCGGGGGCCGCGCCGCCCGTACCTAGGGTTCGTCCGCCGGCCGTGTTGGCCGGCTGCCCTAGAGAGTCTTTTTTCCCGATCCTTTGATCCAGGTTTTCTCTCTCTCTCGCCAGTCGCTTTGATCGGCGTTTACTTTTTGGTTTTCCGGTCTATGTGATCCGGTTTGTGTCACCCACCGCCGCCGTCGACCCCGAGCGCCTCTACTCCAACACCGGCGCGATTGACCAGCTTCTTCACCGACCCGGCGGCCTCGCGCGTCGTCCGTGCGTCTGCCCGTCGGTCGCCCCGACGCGGCGGCCTCGCGCGTCGTCCGCGCATCGGCCCGCCGGTCGCCCCGACCCT
>NC_057807.1:37391334-37441949 GCF_018294505.1 Triticum aestivum
CCACCGTTCGCGCGACGGCCCGCCCGTCGATCTACGCTGGCCGTCACCGCCCTGCTCCGACCGGGACTCCTGCATCACCCCGACCCGGCGGCCTCGCGCCATGCGGCGGCCAATCATAGCCGCCCTGCCGCCCGCCGCCGCCGGCTTCATCTCGGACTCCACCACCACCACGCCTCCGCCGAGCGGCGTCCCCGACCTCACGCGCGATCGGCTTGATCACCCGCTCGCCGCCGCGATCCGCCTCATCTACGCCGCGCGATCGACCTGGCCCGTCAGTTACGCGCGCCTCCGCAAGGTCCCGTGAAGATCGTCCCCGAGTTCAGCGTGCCTCTCCATCGATCGAGCATCGGGCTGCCGCTGCATCGCCAAGTCGGGCCACAGCGCCGCCGCCCCGTGGTTCTCCTCGCGCTTGCATCAACTCGTGCGTCGCCGCTACGTCGCCCCTTCGGGCCATAGTGTTCCGATACGCGGTCCCCGTCACCGCCCCGAGGCCGTCCCCGTGGTTGCACTGACTCGCGAACCGCCGTTGCGTCTCCCCTTCGGGCCGCTGCGTCGCGGCATGCGGTCCCCGCCGCGCCCCGAGGTCTTCCCGCCGTCGCCCCGACCTGCCTGCCGCCGCTGCGTCGCCCCTTCGGGTCGTAGCGCCGCGGCCCGCGGTCCACTCCGCCGTCTCCGCGCGTCGACCTTCCGTGGTATGCGCCGCACCGTCTACCTTGGCGCGGGAACGTCACCGTCCGCGCCGGTCTTCGTCAAGCTGTCAGGGTTCTCGCCTACTTCGAGCACCGCTGCCGCGCTCCTAACCTAGCCGCCGCAGCCGCTGTCAGGCCGCCGCCGCCGCTCTTCTTTGGCCGCCGCCGCCGCTACCCACGTAGCCACCACAGCCGCCCGTCCACCTCCTTCGTCTTCGTCCAAGCACCAGCCCGTCGCCAGCGTCGCCGTCATCTCCCCCGACCACTTCGTCTACTCCGACCACCGTTGGTGACATCGGCCCCGTGCCGATGGACGCCGCAATCGTCGTCGAGTTCTTCTCTGCTGGCCCCTCTGATTTCTCCGACATGGCGTACAGCTCATGCAGGTCCCTCGTCTACGCATGCACGGTGCTGGCAACAGTGATGCGTGCCTTCATCCATGACGTGTCCCCGGGCCTGGCAAGCCTGGTCGGCGCTTCGTCAACTTCGTCTTCGTCCGTCTACGCATGCCCGGTGCTGGCAACACCGGTGCGTGCCTTCGTCTACGATGTGTCCCCGGGCTTGGCAAACCCTCCGCGACGCGTTGTCAACAACATCTTCTTCCCGGCGCACCCTACTTCGACACCACTGCGCCCATGACTAACTTGGCGCCCCCTTGCGCCAGCGACTCCACGGCGACTTCTTCGACACCGGCTACCCCGACTCGACATCGACCACGGCATTCTTCGCACGGCTACCTCGACCACGGCTCCACCACCCATGCTCTCGGCTACCTCGACAAACGGCACAAAGGGCTATCGCCTTGCTTGAGCAACCTCGTTGGTTGCCACGACTCCGTGATGTGTCGAACGTTACGACTGTGGGGGGGTGTCCGTCGGCTTGCCTTCGAATTCTTCTCCAGTCTCACCGCCTGCGTCGCTACCGTTGTGACTACGGGGGATGTTGAGTATAATGTTTATTAGGAAAGACGAGATAGGCTAGGATTTGTTCTGGCTTGTCTTGTACTCCAAGTAGATGATTGTACTCCTATATATATGCCCACGAGGCTCAAGCAATACAACGAACTATTTCACTAAATCTCTCTCTCCCTTCTAACTTGGACAACTTGCACCACCAGATTCAACAAATGCCTCAACCACAAGTTGTTATCCTCCATTGTGAAAGCGGTAATGGTGTCCTGCCCACCAAGATGAATGAGGAGAAATGGTGCCCAAAAAGAAGCCAGTGTATGGGTTCTCCTTGGTATGTGACATTCAAAGGTGATATCTCGATCATGCCGTGATAGTAGGCCGAGGGCATAAACTGCTACCAAGTCTGCCCCCAAGTAAGCTATCCAAATGGAGTACCTTAGGAACCTGTTGGAGCTATGCCGCCGAAGTCTTCCAGTAAAAAAGAGGTACAACTGCAGTGCGAAGCTGAGGAGCACAAGTTGTTGGATTTCCCACTCATTGAATAGTTCGATCAAGCTCTTCATTATGTAGAGCTTCCGTTGATTAGCCTGCCTGAGACCGGATACCTGATGCGCAGTACGATAATAAGTTCACTGCGGGTTTTGCAACATTATAAACAAATGAAAAAAAATAACGCACTATAGAGTCGCCAATAGTATGCTATAGCGTTCTGAGCAATGTCTCGCTAAATAGATCAGTATACAACGTCTTGCTAATAGCACGCTATAGCGCAATATCGCACACTAAAAGCGTAGTTTAAGGGCCACGTTATTTTTTCATAGCACCCTATTTTTTTCATTGATTATAAACCATATATATAGTACTCAGCAACATATTTTAAATATATATAAACCGAGCTTTTGTAACGGACTTGCCAAACCATTATATATGGAGCAGAGAGGTAAAACTTCCTGAACATATTATATAGCGAGAAGCGCTTCCGTACACCCCCCTACAAAACGTATAAAGGATAGTATGGACCTTTCACAAATTGTACGCACTTTTATATGTACTAGTAGAACGTATACGGTCTATGGTTCGTACAATTCCCGTCACACAACACTCCCTCATGGGCTCAGCCGTTTAGCTTTTTTTGGTTTTAAGCTTCAAAAAATTAGATGAGATGCCGTACGTGTGATTCGAACTGCAGGCCTCATGCACCATGCGTGGGTGCGCTAACCAACTGGCACAGCTAATGTCATGTGCAAAATAACCTTGTTTTAAACTTCTTGTCCGAGACAGATAACGCTAAGGAAAATATGCACCAACTCTTTGGTTTTAGTTTGTTTTATTTATTTTCGTCACGGTTTTTTAGTTTTCTTTTTTGTCCATAAAATACAAATAATTTTAGAAATTGCACAGAAATTTTGAAAAAGTATTCATGTCTTTCAAAGTTGCTCAGAATTTCAAAAAACAAACATTTTTCAAAATGAGCGAACAAAATTTTGAAACACGTATTAAAAAACAGTAACAAATTTGGAATTAAAAAATCAAAAAACTCGAACAAAATTTGAATTCTGGAAATTTTGAATTTATAAGAAATAGAAATAATAAACAAAAAATGAAAAGTCAATGAAAACGAAAATGGAAAAGAAGAAACAGAAATAACGTGGTTCACGACCTCTGAGAAGGTTCCCAAAGCCAGGAAAAAAGTGGCTCGGAAGCGGAGATTCCCAAATCCGAGAACATACTGTTTTCAGTTTTATCCCTTTGTATTTATTTTATGTTTACAATTCAAAATAACAATTTTAAGTACCTATTCAAATTAATATTTTAAATACTTTTTTTCCTTCAAACATACCATGGATGTCTATGATGGGCAATGCCCACTGGTTGGCAAAAGTTGGAATCATTTCAAGGATGTCCAAAAATATCATGTTCAATGTACAATGTCTGGGTAGGCCAGAAAGTTCAGTTTGAGAGCATGTTGTTTCTTGAAATCCCTCAAAAAAGGGTGATAAATGGTTGAACGTGTGACAACTTACATACACTGTAGACAATGGCTCAAGCTTAGCATGAATACCTAGCATGGGCATGCCCATCTGCATGCAAAAGTTTGGGTCATTTCAAGGATGTCCACAAAAATTCATGTTCAACAAAGATTGTTCGAGTAAGGTGAGAAGGTTCGTTTGAGGGCATATTGTTTTTCAACATCCTTGAAATGGTCTCAATTTTTTCCATGGCCTTTGATGACCAATTCCACACACCATGCCAAATTGATTTGGTTTTCAACAATTTCTGCAATTTCTAGATTTTTCAAATTGATCATGGTCTAAGTTTTTCTTTTTCCATCTTTTGTAGTGCGTCAGATATAACGCTAAAAAGAAAGACTTTGGTTTTTCTTTTCAATCGGGCTGGTTTTTTCTTTGGTTTTTACGCGGGTTTTTCTATAATTTTATTTTTGCTTTTGTTTTCTTGTTTCTGTTTTTGTTTCTTCTATTGATTTTGAAAAAAGCTCATCAAAAAATTTAAAAGAATTCATCGATTTAGAAGAAAAGCTCATTGATTTGGAAAAAAAGTTCACAGATTTGAAAAAAGTTCATTGACTTAGAAACAAAGTTCATCATTTATATATATTTAAGTTTCAAAAAAATCACCTATTTTTGAAATAATTCACAATTTTGTGAAAACAGGAACAATTTTGAAAAAAGGAGTTCACCAATTTGGAAAAAAAATTCAAATTTAAATTTTGTCATCTTTTTGTAAAAATAAATCATGAAAGTTAAAAAGTTCACGCATTTAAGAAAGAAAAAAGAAACAAAAAAGAAAAGGAAAACACTAACAAAAAATATTGCGCTTTTCCAGTGTTATATTTTAAGTCTAAAAAAACGTTCTTAACACCTGAGGTCATAGTGTCCAGTTGGACAGTGAGGCTGTGCTAATACGTGAGGGACCTGGGTTCGAATCGTGCAGCAAGCAACTTTTTTTGCGGTTTCCAAAAAAAGGGAAAAACGTATATGGCAGACGAAGTGTTTATAAAATATGACTACCATGCCCTTACTTATGAAGAGGTATGAGCTAATCTGAGCCGTTCTTGTATTTAGGGGGTGTACCGAAGCAGAAGTGTTATATAGCTGCTAATTTTTTTTAAATAATACATTTTTTTATTAATTTACAAAAATATTACGCTGATATAATATTTTTCGAAAATATTATCCAATCGGCCTGCAGCTGGCCGACTGAGCCTAGTCAGCCAGCTGCAGGCCGACAGGGCCTTCTCGGCCAACTGCAGGCCGACAGGTGCGCAATCGGCCACGCGTGGGCCGACTATTGGCCGAGACACGTCGCCCCGGGAGCTGTCGGCGTGGGCTGGGTCACGGGCGCCCCAGTCGGCCAGCTGCCGACCGATCGGCCAGCTGCCGACCGATCGGCCAGCTGCTGGCCGATAGGGAGCGGGCCCCCCAGCGCTGCCTCTCTTTTCTCCTTCTCCTTCTCCTTTCCTTTCCCCACCACGCTCATCTCTCTGTTCTTCGTTCTTTCTCTCTCTCTCACGAAATAGCTCCAATTAATACACCAAAATTACCCGGTTTTTTGCGGATTTGGCACCGTGAATGGGTTCTACATAGTTAGGGGAGCCAAAAGAGACCTCGATCTACTGATGGGGTAGCTTGTGGTGGTCGTGGTGAGGATTTTGTTGGAGCATTTTTTCAGCTTATTGGCGGAGGTACTGGCGGCGGTGGAGGTGGAGGTGGTGGTGGAGAAGCTGGGGCAGTGTGGTAGAGGTGAAGCTCCGGTAGTTCGGTGGATTTTTCGGCTCCTCTTCCGGTGATTGAAGGCCGTCGTTCGTCGTTCGCGCGCACGCTTCAACGGTATATTTCAACAAACATTTTATTTTTTGAAGTTGCGTGCAATTATTGTTATTTGGTCTAGTAGTAAACGTAAATATTTAGGTGGTCGTGATGAGCATTTTATTTCCCCGTTCCGGTTTCGGTGAGCATTTTATTTAGATGTCAACTAATTAGTTGTGTAAAAATGTGTAGTTGCTCCGGTAATATTCCAGACTATATATGGATGTGTACTATTTAGGATTGTCAATATTTGTAGTTGCTCCGGTTAAATCCGTAATATAGGCAGTCAGTCAAATATTAAAATCTTTCGTGGTGAGCATTTTATTTTCCCGTTTCGGTTCCGGTGAGCATTTTATTTAGATGTCAACTAATTAGTTGTGTAAAAATAGCAGTCAGGTAGGCGGCTATCTATGTCAAATGCTGGAGATGATGGTTACGAACAAGGACAGAGCAGTCAGGTAGAAGGAGGAAATGCTTATGGTTATGAACCAGGGCAGAATAGTCAGGTAGAAGGGGGAAATGCCGATGGTGAATACAATGGCGAGGTTGATGCTGATGAGGTAGATGGGCACATGCAGGACCAGATGGAAGAAGAAGACATTGATGTTGAAAGGGGTTATGCCGATGATTCTGACGAGTCAGATGAAGAAGAAAATGCAGCGTAGGTCCTGAATCCTGCATGGTGGAATCATGACTTCTCATCTGCAATGACCGTGAATGATGGACATGATTCAGCCTGGCAATATCATCAGAACAATATTGCAACTGGTGCTATGTATCCGAACAAGCAAGCCTTGAAGGATGCAATAATTAATTGGGCAATGTCCACGCAAAGGGTTTTCACAACTCAGCTGTCCAGTCAGAAATTCCTGACAATGGTATGCAAGAACGCAGATTGTCCCGCTAGGGTGCACGGATTTCTCCCTAAGTATGGCACAAGTTGGGTGATAAGTGACTTAGTTAATCACACTTGTCTTATTCCCTGCATCCCTCAAGATCATGCCAACCTTTCATCCACGCTTATTGCTCGGTTGTTTTACGATGAGATCGTGCAGGGCAAAGCTATGGAAGTGAAGGCAGTGCAGACAAAAGTCTTTGCCGGGTTCAAGTACAGAATTTCTTATGGAAAGGCTTGGAGGGCTAAGCATGCGGCGCTTGAGAGGAGATTTGGTTCTTATTTTGATGCATATGACTCTGTTGTCCAGCTCCTCCACACCCTGCAGGAGCGGAATCCAGGCACCTATATCGATATCCAAGACATGTTCATGCCAGAGTTCCCAACTATGAGGGTGCTACATCGTCTATTCTTCTCTTTCGGTGTATGCATCGAAGCTTTCAGGCATTGCCGACCGGTGATATGTATTGATGGTACTTTTCTCACAGGCAAGTACAAGGGTCAGATCCTGACAGCCATAGGTCAAGACGGCCAAAATCAAGTCGTCCCACTCGCATTTGCTTTTGTGGAGAGTGAGAACATTGAAAGTTGGACATGGTTCTTCAGGCGGTTGAAAATATCAGTTGTGAAGGAGAAGCCCAATGTGTGCATCCTTCATGATAGGCATGCAGGTATACTCAGTGCGATAAGGACACTAACAAACCCAGGCCCTGAGGAACAAGTTCCATGGCAGGACTTGCAGAGCCGTTGGTGCATGCGCCATCTCGGGGCTAATTTCTTCTCGCAGTTCAGAAATAAGAACCTAATGAATATGTTCAAAAAACTCTGCAAGCAGAACCAGTTATGGAAGTACAATTTGATACGCGACAGACTTAATGTGTGCACGTAGAGACACGTGAGGGACAGGAAAGCTGCAAGAGATGCAGCGGTGAGGGCACATGTTGAAGCAGTAGCTGCATAGTTGGCAACAGGAACAGCGGCCATGGAGGAGGAGCCTGTTGGGCTATGTGACTTGCCAGGCTTTGACCCACCTGGTACTAGGAGAAGGCTTGGGAGGTCGATTAAAACCTTCGAGCAGTGGATAGAGCATGAGCCTCTGGAGAGGTGGTCTTTGCTACATGACACACATGGAGCAAGGTACGGTGTCATGACAACGAACCTCGCGGAAACATACAATTTTGTCCTCAGAGGAAACCGAGCATTGCCACTTACAGCCATCGTTGAGGGTATTTTCTATGGCACCGTCAAGTATTTCAGAGATAGACATCAAAAAGCAGAGCAACATATCTTCAACAACCCGAATACACGGTATTGTGAAAGAGTCACAAAGTACATGGACAACAAGATGCAAAAAGCTAGGTCACATAGTGTAGTCGCCATCGGTAATCAAGAAAGAAGGTTTGAGGTCCGCTTAGCCAATAACAAATTTGGATGTGCAAATGAGTTGAGGACGCATGAGGTGAAAATTGGTAATGAAGCCTGGCCAACGTGTGAGTGCACATGCAACAAACGGAAATTGCTTCACCTACCTTGCTCACATGTACTTGCTGCTTGCGGGCAGCTTGGAATGGACGCAATATTGTTTGTGTCTCCATATTTTCTGAAAGATTCTGTCCTCAATACCTGGACTGGTGAGCTGATGGGTTTTCGATCAATGGGTAATTTCAACACCGTCAACCCCGCTGAAAGGCGTTACATTCCAAACCCAGAGCGTATGCATACAAGTAGAGGCAGACGGCAGTGTCAACACATCCGGAATGATATGGACGAATCTGAAGCAGGAGGTCCGACTAGGCAATGCATTCTATGCAATGAATTTGGCCATAGGGACACTAATTGTCCCACTTTCGTCACAGGGCGTGGACGAGGCAACCGGGGACGAAGAGGAGGTAGAGGAAACAGAGGAGTAAGAGGGAGAGGAAGAACCTAAGCTAGCAGTACTATGTTCTGAATTTGTATTAAGTGTGGCACTATGTTCTGAATTTGTATGAAGTGTGGCACTATATTCTGAATTTGTATTAAGTGTGACACTATGTTCTGAATTTGTATTAAGTGTGACACAATGTTCTGAATTTGTATTAAGTGTGACACTATGTTCTGAATTTGTATTAAGTGCGACACTATGTTATGAATTTGTATTAAATGTGACACTATGTTCTGAATTTGTATTAAGTATGACACTATGTTCTGAATTTTCATTAAGTATGACACTGTGTTCTGAATTTTAGGACAACAAGGAAGGGCGTGACTAGGACAACTGCTGAGTGGCTAGTAAGACTAGAGTCGTATGTTATAGAATGGGAGACAGCAAACACAAATCTATGGCACGAGAATCATAATTTTGAACTCAATGAATTCAATCTCTATTTGCGGCGCTACATGACCGGAACACGGTTACGCATCGTTGAGCACTCTCACCCAGAGGAGATACCTGATCCTACTCCGTCGGATACGTACCCGAGCTATGATACTTCAGGCTCTAGGCAATACGCGGTAAGATATATTTTCTTTAAGTAATGTTGTCACATACATTGGCGTGCATACTTAATAATCGTCCTGAAAATTTGCAGGCTACCTTGACCCACGAACTCTACAACGACGTGACCACCTTTGGACGATCACTGTCTTCAGGACCTCTTCTTCATCACCGTCCTGTCATACAACCCTTCTTGGAATGGATGCAGAACAAAATATGGGTTGTCTACGAGGCTATCACGTGCACCCGAAAAAGCGACGTTGTTCAGCACCAACCATAGCAGCCGCGTCCCTCCATGCACCGACATCAACCACGTCCACGTCTAGCACATCAGCCAACGACCAGGCCACCCCCTCCTGAACAACCTGGCAGTTCATCGTGGCAGCACCCACAGCACTATGGTCCCACGTCGAGCTTCGTGTTTTCTCCACAGCCACAGCACCACGGTCCCTCGTCGAGCTTTGTGTTTGAGCCAGAGCAGTCGTCACAGCCAGCAGGTGTGTGTCTTCATATTTATCGTTTTCAATATTAGTTCAGGCGGCATCAGACTTCATGACTTAAAGTTTCGTCGTGCAGGAGCCTATGGATATCACGCGTCTATGTCGGCATCACATGATACGTAGGGGAGTGATCATCATCTCGAGGATCACATATAGGCTCCGATGTCGCCGCACACCCACTGGATGAACATGTTTTCGACTCCTCCACCAGGCCCCACACAGGATACACAACATGACCAGGAAGAGTCTGAGATTGCTCCGCGCCCCATTAGGGCACCTGACAGATGGGGATGGACGCTGATTCCAGATCTGCCTCCCCGCCAGGCCAGACGTCGTCACTGACGCTTCTATCTATCAGTACAGACATTACCATCTATTTATGTGTGAGACTTATGTCTATTCTATGTATGAGACAAATGACTATGTACTTATGTATGAGACATATGCCTACTCTATTTTAGTACTATGTTATCCGAACTACAACATCATATTTAGATAGAACAGAATGCTCGTACAACAAGACAGTACAAACAACTACATAGAACTACATCTAAATTAAACGGTACGTACGAGTGAACTTACAACATACAACATAAAACTACATGAAGTCATCATCGTCATCCTCCATCGATGCAGAACTCTTGCCCTTCGACGATGAATAACTCTTGCCCTTTGACGATGAAGAAACCTTGCCCTTCGATGATGAAGAACTCTTGCCCTTCAAAGATGCAGAACCCGGAAGCGGCGGCATGAAGATATCATCTTCGTCCTCGCTCTCCTCAATCCATAAAGATGGATTATTTGCTAAAATCCTTCTGAAAGTTTCACTCTTCGGCACCACCACCTTCTTCCACCTTTCATGCAACCTAAGAAGTTCTTTACGTACCTCCACATAGGTCCTTTCAGGCCACCCAGACCTACGTAAGTGGTGAGCCAACTCATTCATTATGGTGTCACTACCGGTGAGTTCATCCCATGGTACTATCCTATTGTCCATCCTGAAATCGGTAGTTAGGCTCAGAAGAGTCCTGCTCATCCCAGGGTGAAAACTACGATCGAAAAGATAATGGGACATCTTAACTACACTACACTGGAATGCTTATCCAACTCCGTCTGAAGGGGGTTTTATAGGTGGCAGGAAAGAGTTGGCGGAAACATATGGCGGGAAACAGGTGGCGGGACAAAGTTGGCGGGAACATATGGCGGGAAACGCGTGGCGGGAACATATGGCGGGAAACGGGTGGCGGGAAAGAGTTGGCGGAACATATGGCGGGAAACGGGTGGCGGAAATATATGGCAATATGGGTGCATGCACCAGTCGGCCCACAGTAGACCAATTAGTTTCAGTCGGCCCACGGTAGACCAATTAGTTCCAGTCGGCCCACAGCAGGCTGACTGGAACCTGTCGGCCTACAGTTAGCCGACTGGACTTGAGCTGGCGGCCGACAGGCCACTCGGCCAGCAGCAAGCTGATAGGACGCCAGTCGGCCTGCTGTGGGCCGACTAGTTCCAGTCGGCCTACTGTGGGCCGACGGTGTATTATTTTTGAAAATAATTTTTTGGGCATAATATTTATGAAAATCAATAAAAAAATGTATTATTTAAAAAAAAATTAGCTATATAGCTAGCCTAGTAATTAATATCTCTGTACACTAACGTAAGACGTTTTTTCAGTTCGTACAAAAGGAGAAATATATAGCTAGCTGGGAGGCAAAGCAAGTTTGGACCGCGGACAGACTGCAGGCTAGAGGTTGGCCACACAATGCCTATTGTCGACTGTGCGATCAGGAACACAAAACAGCGGAGCATATCACGTTGCGATGCAGCTATGCGAGAGAGGTTTGGTTTCTTTTCTAGGGTACAAGTGACAAGATCTGCAATGTGGTGCACTCTGCAAATTCAGTTTCAGATTGATTGAAGAGGCTCTATACGCATCTTGGTGCGCCATCCAAGGCTGCGGAGGAAACAACCCTCTCAGCATACATTGCTTGGCACCTTTGGAAGGAACGAAACAGAAGGGTTCTTGAGAATTCTGAGATGACGCCAAGAACCTTGGTGAACCTCATTCTGGACGTACGATATCAAAATACTCAATGAGGCCTTCTGTCCAACCATTCCGGTGGCTGGGTAGAAGTGTGTTTGTAGGATGAGGTCTTGTTCCATCTGTAGCTCTCTGTGAGAGGGCAAGTTTGTTTTGGGCATTTTGCCACCTATTTATGTACTATGTACTTTTTCCCCTCTAATGCAAAGGTAGAGCTTCCGCTGTTATCGCCAAAAAAGTTTTGAAGGACGTATATATAGAAATATGACGCTAGGGGAAAATCCCAGACTAATCCATGGAACTGAGATTTGAAATCCAAAATATCAGGCTCATATATATTACCTTGATAGCAGGCTGACTCTTGGATTACTTCAAATTCTTTCAGGCAAAATGCCCGAGGCTTCATTCATGTGCTCTCTTGCGTTGGGTTGCGTTGGGGTTGAGGCAGCGTGCATTGCTTGGTCGAGTATTTTATTTGCCCTCCCTTTCGTACGTTGCCATATTCTTTTCTTGTAGGAGCAGGACGAGGGAGGTGTAAAGGCAAAAGAGGAACAAAGAAGCTTGGATCACATCTCTAGAGAGGTGTAGCACATGTTGATGGTATCCTTTAAAGTAAATATATGCATTTCTTGCAAGGAGAGCAACCACGTTTCAAGCAGAGATTGACGTTTCTCTTTTCTCTCGTTTCACTTTAAGATCATTTATTTTGCTTTTTGGTCAGTCTTTTATTTTCTTCTTGTAATTTTATTCATTTATAATTATATACGAAAATATCATGGAACATTATTCTATGTTCACAGGTAAAAAAGAAAGAGTGTGAAGATAATGGGCTGGTGCAGACGCTCTACCCACCGAGGGAGACAAGGCCGGGTGGCCTCGGACTTGCCTTCTTCCAGCCGCACGCCGGCAAGGAAGCGTGTGGCCAAGGCGGTGAGCTCCCGTGGAGTTTGCCTGCGCAACCGGATTATTTGTTGTGTTACATCTTCTGGAATATTCGCGGATGCGGCCATGGGGGGCGGTGTACGCAGCTCAGAGAGTGTATGTCAAAAGAACACATAGACTTTGTAGCGCTCCAAGAGACAATTAAGTCCGATTTCACGTATAGAGATCTTTTGGCGTACGATCCTCTCCAGCGTTTCGATTGGTTCTGGACCCCTTCCTTGGGTCTTTCAGGTGACCAACTGATGGGTTGTAATAAAGATATATGTGATGTAATTTTGTGGGAGCCTGGTATGTTTTATATTGCCGCTACTGTTCGTCACCGGGTTTCCCAGGCCACTTGGGTGTTTGTTAGTGTATAGGGGCCGTCGGACCATGCGAGGTCAGCTGATTTCTTGGGGGAAATTACAACTCTGGTCGGGGCCAAACGAGCGGCCAACCTGCCTGTAGTTGTGGGCGGGGACTTTAACTTGATCCGCTCGGGGGCGGACAAGAATAATGGCAACATAGACTGGGCTAGGTTGTCCCTTTTTAACAATGCCATTGCGGCCGCTGCTCTTAGGAAGATTACGCGTACAGGTGCAAGATACACTTGGACTAACAAACAGCGGGCTCCAGTTCGTTGTGTTCTCGATTGAGTTTTTTGTTCAAGTGATTGGGAGGCTCTGTTCCCCCTTTGTACCTTAGTGGTCGAGACGCGCATTGGATCAGATCATGTCCCTCTTATTCTGTTGTCAGGGGAGGACAGTGTGCGCCGCAGTCGTAGATTTTTCTTCGAGACAACTTGGTTCGAACACGAGGGTTTCTGCCAACTGGTCACGAACCGCTGGCCCTTGATTGGTAACATGGTAGGGTGCCAATGAGGACCAGTAGAGTTCTGGTCCTCTGCGGCAGCGGCCTTGCGGGCTTTCCTCAGGGATTGGGGGGCCAATCATGGCAGTGAGTCCAAAAGGGAAAGGGAACGCATCGTGGAAGAAATCGCGCGCCTTGACGCGCAGGCCGATGTTAGACCTTTTTCTGGCGACGAATGGGAGCACCGATACTCCCTGGAAAACCAGGTCCTGGCTATCCTTAGGGCGGAGGAGGAGTACCGGCGTCGTAGGGGCGGCGTCAAGTGGGTCGTGAAAGGCGGCGCCAACACAGGCTACTTTCACGCGTACGCCAACGGCCGTAAACGCAAGAGCACAATCCTAAGACTCCAGTCGGAGAACGGGATTCTGGTTACCCAAAATGAAATCGTTAAGCACATCTTCGATTTCTTAGTAGAGCTGTTGGGAACAGCCGAAGCTAAAGGGTTAAGTCTTAGGGAAGACTTATGGGGACCGGCTGAGCGTGTGTCTCAACAGGAAAATGACGCCCTTATGGTGTCCTTTACGCCTCAAGAGATTGATTTAGCGCTGGCTGGAATGAAGAACGACACGGCTCCTGGCCCAGATGGCCGGCCGATAGAGTTTTTCAAAAGGTTTTGGCCTCTCCTCAGAGACCTTTTCCAAGCTATTATTAATGGCTTTTCCCTTGGTACAGTAGACCTTGCGCGCCTCAATTATGGGGCGATTTGTCTGATTCCCAAGGTCAAAGGGGCGGATTGAATCAAGTTGTTCCGTCCGATCACGCTCATTAACGTCCCTTTCAAGCTTTGCGCCAAAGCTTACGCCTCTAGGTTAGCGCCGGTCGCTCAAAGAGTAATTCATAAGAGCCAAACCACTTTCCTTAAAGGTAGAAACATTCTTGAAGGGCCTATTGCTCTCACAGAGATAATCCACGAGTTAAGACGTCCATGGATTTCCTGTAAACATCTGAACAACTCAGTATCTTCTACCTGTATTGCAGACGGAAAATATGGTCATTTGCATGAAGAACAGAAAGTAGTCCGAAGTAATCATCATACCTCGTTCTTCAATCTTTTCATGGTTGCTTCATTGTCCTTGATCAACACGTATATTTTACCACGTGTGGACAGGGTGTTATCCTCAAGCTAGATTTTGAAAAGGCATACGACCACGTAAACTGGGAGTTTGTGTGGGAGGTCCTCCTCAAAAAGGGTTTTGAGGCAGGGTTCGTCCACCGGATCATGCACCTGATCTCGAGTGGCAACACCTCGGTTACTGTCAACGGCGAAATGGGGAAGTTTTTCCGTAATAGGAAAGGGTCACTACAAGAAATATGTCAACTTGTGACCACCACTATTGGTCACTGAATGGTCACTGTTTTCAATCTGTGACCTTTTTGTGACCAAAAACATAAGGTCAAAAGGTGGCCATCGTTAACTGACTATAGCGACCTTTCTTCTGGAATGGTCGTAGACGTTTATGACCAAAATATGTCTACTGTGGTGTTTTGGTCACTAGCAACCTCCCCAGGCCACGTAGGCATCCAGCGTGGCAAGCTGATGTGGCACAAGATTCAGCCCGGTCCGATTAGGTGTTTTACATGGGCCGAGCCCATTAATTCAGCCTTTTATTATTTTTTCCTTGTTAATTCTGGTCGGCTTCATGGGCCAAGCCCAACGTTGTAGCCTTTTTTATTGTTGGCCCGTGGCCTTTTATTATTTATTGCTTTTCTATTTTCAGCCATTATATATTCAAGCTGGTCCCACTAGTCAGATGGGTCCCACTTGTCATGATCATCTCTCAAATTGGTCCCACATGTCAGAAATGTACAAAATTGACAGATTATTTTCATAAGTGGACCCATTGGTCAAGTTTCTATTTCACAAGTTTTCAGATCACATACATAATCAAAAAGAACACATAAATTTCATCAAATATACCACTAAATAAATCTATTACAATCTTTACAACACATATATGCTACAATATGCTACTCTTCAGTAAGTAGAACTTGACGGCTTCACACTTCACGGCTTCACACTTGCTTCACACTTCACACTTGAGCATCTGTAAAAGAGGAACAACAACAAATTTAAATCTCAATTGCAGTATAGGCCATATGCAGAAGCAGTTCAAAGTTGAAACAACATCAATTAAACACACGTGCACAGAAAAATAGGAGTCAAAATGCAGTATAGGAACAGGACAAGGAAACTCCTGTTATCAAATCAACACACAGCTTGTAGCAAAACAGCAACAGCATACATTATAATGAGAGTAAGCTTGAATCAAACAGCATAGAAACATGTGGATATCTCATGTGAGCATCATGCCGTGGTTTTATTAAACAATGATACAGCAACAGAATACAATATCTTCAATGCAAATTATGGTACTTGTAGCAAAACAGTTTGAAACAACAACTACACAATACATTATAATGAGAGTAAGCTTGAATCACACAGAAAAGGGAACAGTTTCGAGTTTAAAAGTTAATGCAAATTGATTTTCCAGTAGCAAACATTGACAGATTGCTGCTAGTGCATACTAGTATGATTCACACCAGAGCAACCATCCAATTCGATGAGCACATAAAAGTAATTTAAGTGGGCAAAGATCCCCCCTCCCCCACCACAAATCTACAGGAACAGAATAGCTACACTGCGTCAACAAACACAACCGAGCTCACATGCAGTAAGACCAAAGCAGAGGCATACATGCATACCAGCAAGAGAATTGCTCCTGTTAGCTGCTGTTGCTGCCACAAAACGCATGACACATTAGTTGCAGTATAAGCTATGGCTCTGGATTCTGGACTGAGATCCAACACGACGTACGTACAATGAAGTGCAGATATGCAACTAGCAGGAAATCTAAAATACTTGAGATATAGGTATGCAGCAAGAACAACAGGCAATGCAATGATAGTATGAGAGCACTATACCTCTGGAAGTAAAAAGAACATAATGCAGCGATGTGCAAGTCACTGAACTTCATAGCAATAACCTGCCACAGCTCAGCGCTTATGTACTTCAAGCTGTCAAAAGCATAGAGAGCCTCTCCATTGGCCTTGTTGACGAGTTGCCATGGCAGGGTAGCCTTCCTAATCCTTGACCCTTGTGATGTACTTCATGTCCAGTGTTGCATCATTTGTGTATATTCAAATCAATCAACTACTTGATCAGGGGGAAAATAGTACGTACATAAAAATTTGCTTGAGCAAAAGCCAAACAGGATTATTGCTTTTCCCCAATTAGAAAAGGACAAGGCAGAACAAGATAGAACAAAGAATAACAAAAGTAACAGGTATTTAGCGAATAGCGGTCTCAACGTGTTATTGTGACATGTGGTTGCCAAATATGGAGTCGTACTATACTCATGGACATTAAAATTAATAATCTACAGCAGGAAGTGTTTTTTCAGCATGACAGTTGCTTAGTTATTCATGAACTTGTAAGTGTTTATCACCAACTCTCCTCAAACTAAATTTACATTGAACAAGAAAGGAATCAGTATCATATCACCAACTCTGCTACAGTCATAGTGCCCTCCACATGTTTATGTAATAATTTTACACTGAACAAGAAAGGAATCAGTATCATATCTCTCAATTTGTTGCTGCACATCTAGCAAGAATAGATTAATGCACATACCTAATAAGCAAACATCACAACATGGCATGATATATGACCCTAATCCACTGGATCATAAAATTAAGACCGCAAGACCATTTTCTCGCACCCAGAAGTGAGGATTTTCTCGCAACAACCAGAAGCGTAGCTACAACGACAGTAAGTGCTGCCCAATTAAACTGGGACACCTAGATTTTGGGCACGCAAAATTTCAAACTTATCAGCAGCATCGCATGACATCAACATGGACATGATACTGATTACCTACCAAGACATGGGGATGTTGGGGAACGTAGCAAAAATTCAAAATTTTCCTACGTGTCACCAAGATCTATCTATGGAGAGACTAGCAACGAGGGGAAGGAGAGTGCATCTGCATACCCTTGTAGATCGCTAAGCGGAAGCATTCAAGAGAACGGGGTTGAAGGAGTCGTACTCGTCGTGATCCAAATCACCGAAGATCCTAGTGCCGAACGGACGGCACCTCCGCATTCAACACACGTACAGCCCGGTGACGTCTCCCATGCCTTGATCCAGCAAGGAGAGAGGGAGAGGTTGAGGAAGACTCCATCCAGCAGCAGCACAACGGCGTGGTGGTGATGGACGAGTGTGGCAATCCTGCAGGGCTTCGCCAAGCACCACGAGAGAGGAGGAGGACTTGGGAGAGGGGGAGGGTTGCGCCAGGGGCAAGGGTGAAGCTCCCATGCGCCTCCCCACTATATATAGGGGTGGAGGGGGCTGGTTTCTTGCCCTCCAAGTCCATTGGGGCGTTGGCAAAGGTGGGAGAAAAGAAATCACATCATTTCCTTCCCCACCGATTGTTACCCCCCCTTTTTAGGGATCTTGATCTTATCCCTTCGGGATATGATCTTATTCCTTCTAAGAGGGGATCTTGGTGCGCCTTGACCAGGAGTGTGGGGCCTTGCCCCCACTACCCACGTTCATGTGGGTCCCCCCCATGCAGGTGGGCCCCACTCCGGAACCTTCTAGAACCTTCCCGGTACAATACCGAAAAATCCCGAACATTTTCCGGTGGCCAAAATAGGACTTCCCACATATATATATATCTTTACCTCCGGACCATTCCGGAACTCCTCGTGACGTCCGGGATCTCATCCGGGACTCTGAACAACATTCGGTAACCACATACAAACTTCCTTTATAACCCTAGCGTCATCGAATCTTAAGTGTGTAGACCCTACGGGTTCGGGAACCATGCAGACATGACCGAGACGTTCTCCGGTCAATAACCAACAGCGGGATCTGGATACCCATGTTGGCTCCCACATGTTCCAAGATGATCTCATCGGATGAACCACGATGTCAAGGACTCAATCGATCCCGTATTCAATTCCCTTTGTCTAGCGGTATTGTACTTGCCCGAGATTCGATCGTCGGTATCCTGATACCTTGTTCAATCTCGTTACCGGCAAGTCTCTTTACTCGTTTAGTAACACATCATCCCGTGATCAACCCCTTGGTCACATTGTGCACATTATGATGATGTCCTACCGAGTGGGCCCAGAGATACCTCTCCGTTTACACGAAGTGACAAATCCCAGTCTCGATTCATGCCAACCCAACAGACACTTTCGGAGATACCTGTAGTGCACCTTTATAGCCACTCAGTTACGTTGTGACGTTTGGTACACCCAAAGCATTCCTACAGTATCCTGGAGTTGCACAATCTCATGGTCTAAGGAAAAGATACTTGACATTAGAAAAGCTTTAGCATACGAACTACACGATCTCTGTGCTAGGCTTAGGATTGGGTCTTGTCCATCACATCATTCTGCTAATGATGTGATCCCGTTATCAACGACATCCAATGTCCATGGTCAGGAAACTGTAACCATCTATTGATCAACGAGCTAGTCAACTAGAGGCTTACTAGGGACATGGTGTTGTCTATGTACCCACACATGTATCTGAGTTTCCTATCAATACAATTATAGCATGGATAATAAACGATTATCATGAACAAGGAAATATAATAATAACTTAATTTATTATTGCCTCTAGGGCATATTTCCAACAGTCTCCCACTTGCACTAGAGTCAATAATCTAGTTCACATCGCCATGTGATTAACACTCACAGGTCACATCGCCATGTGACCAACATCCAAAGAGTTTACTAGTGTCACTAAACTAGTTCACATCATCATGTGATTAAGACTCAATGAGTTCTGGGGTTTGATCATGTTTTGCTTGTGAGAGAGGTTTTAGTCAACGGATCTGCAACATTCAGATCAGTATGTACTTCGCAAATCTCTAGGTCATATTGTAAATGCTGCTTCCACGCTCCACTTGGAGCTATTCCAAATGGTTGCTCCACTATACGTATCCGGTTTGCTACTCAGAGTCATTCGGATAGGTGTTAAAGCTTGCATCGACGTAACCCTTTATGCCGAACTCTTTATCACCTCCATAATCGAGAAACATGTCCTTATTACTCCAAGGACAATTTTGACCGCTATCTGGTGATCCACTCCTTGATCACCTTTGTACCCTCTTGCCAGACATGTGGCAAGGCACACATCAGGTGCGGTACTTAGCATAGCATACTATAGAGCCTACGTCTAAAGCATAGGGGACGACCTTCGTCCTTTCTCTCTTTTCTGCCGTGGTCGAGCTTTAAGTCTTAACTTCATACCTTACAACTCAGGCAAGAACTCCTTCTTTGACTGATCCTATCTTGAACAGCTTCAAGATCATGTCAAGGTATGTGCTCATTTGAAAGTACCATTAAGCGGTTTTTGATCTATCCTTATATATCTTGATGCTCAATGTTCAAGTAGCTTAATCTAGGTTTTCCATTGAAAAACACTTTTCAAATAACCCTATATGCTTTCCAGAAATTCTACATCATTTCTGATCAACAATATGTCAACAACATATACTCATCAGAAATTCTGTAGTGCTCCCACTCACTTCTTTGGAAATACAAGTTTCTCATAAACTTTGTATAAATCCAAAATCTTTGATCATCTCATCAAAGCGTACGTTCCAACTCCGAGATGCTTACTCTAGTCCTTAGAAGGATCGCTAGAGCATAGCTTTTAGCATCCTTAGGATCGACAAAACCTTTCTGATTGTATCGCATACAACCTTTCCTTACGAAAACTGGTAAGGAAACTCGTTTTGACATCCATCTGCCAGATTTCATAAATGCAGCTTGTGCTAATATGATTCCGACGGACTTTAAGCATCACTACGGATGAGAAAATCTCATCGTAGTCAACTCCTTGAACTTGTGAAAAACTCTTCGCCACAAGTCGAGCTTCATAGATGGTGACATTACCATCCACGTCCGTCTTCTTCTTAAAGATCCATTTATCTCAATGAATTGCCTATCATTGGGCAAGTCCACCAAAGTCCATGCTTTGTTCTGATACATGGATCCTATCTCGGATTTCATGTCTTCTAACCATTTGTCGGAATTTGGGTCCATGATCGCTTCTCCATAGCTCGTAGGTTCATTGTTATCTAGCAACATGACCTTCAAGACAGGATTACTGTACCACTCTGAAGCAGTACGCATCCTTGTCACCCTACGAGGTACGGTAGTGACTTGATCCAAAGTTTCATGATCACTATCATAAGCTTCTACTTCAATTGGTGTAGGTTCCATAGGAACAACTTCCTGTGCCCTGCTACACACTAGTTGTAGTGACGGTTCAGTAACCATATCAAGGCTCCACCATCCTCCCACTCAACTTTTCGAGACAAACTTTTCCTCGAGAAAGGACCCGATTCAAGAAACAATCCCTATTGCTTTCGGATCTGAATTAGGAGGTATACCCAACTGTTTTGGGTGTCCTATGAAGATGCATTTTATCCGCTTTGGGTTCGAGCTTATCAACCTGAAACTTTTTCACATAAGCATCGCAGCCAAACCTTTAAGAAATGACAGCTTAGGTTTCTCTAAACCATAGTTCATACGGTGTCATCTCAACGGAATTACGTGGTGCTCTATTTAAAGTGAGTGCGGTTGTCTCTAATGCCTAACCCATGAATGATAGTGGTAATTCGATAAGAGACATCATGGTATGCACCATATCCAATAGGGTGCAGTTATGATGTTCGGACACACAATCACACTATGGTGTTCCAGGCGGTATTGGTTGTGAAACAATCTCCACAATGTCTTAATTGTGTGCCAAACTCGTAACTCAGATACTCATCTCTATGATCATATCATAGACATTTTATCCTCTTGTCACAATGATCTTCAATTTCACTCTGAAATTACTTGAACCATTCAATAATTCAGACTTGTGTTTCATCAAGTAAATATAATCAACATCTACTCAAATCATCTGTGAAGTTAGAACATAACGATATTCACTGCATGCCTCAGCACTCATTGGACTGCACACATCAAAATGTGTTACTTCCAACAAGTTGCTATCTTGTTCCATCTTACTGAAAACGAGGTTTTTCAATCATCTTGCCCATGTGGTATGATTTGCATATCTCAAGTGATTCAAAATCAAGTGAGTCCAAATGATCCATCTGCATGGAGTTTCTTCATGCATATACACCAATAGACATGGTTCGCATGTCTCAAACTATTCAAAACGAGTGAGTCCAAAGATCCATCAACATGGAGCTTCTTCATGCGTTTTATACCAATATGACTTACATGGCAGTGCCACAAGTAAGTGGTACTATCATTACTATCTTATATCTTTTGGCATGAAAATGTGTATCACTATGATCGAGATTCAATAAACCACTCCTTTAGGTGCAAGACCATTGAAGGTATTATTCAAATAAATAGAGTAACCATTATTCTCCTTAAATGAATAACCGTATTGCGATAGACATAATCCAATCATGTCTATGCTCAACGCAAACACCAAATGACAATTATTCAGGTTTAATACTAATCTTGATGGTAGAGGGAGCATGCGATGTTTGATCACATCAAACTTGGAAACACTTCCAACACATATCGTCAGCTCACCTTTAGCTAGTGTCCGTTTATTCCGTAGCTCTTTTATTTTGAGTTACTAACACTTAGCAACCGAACCGGTATCTTAATACCCTGGTGCTACTAGGAGTACTAGTAAAGTACACATTAACATAATGTATATCCAATATACTTCTATTGACCTTGCCAGCCTTCTCATCTACCAAGTATCTAGGGTAATTCTGCTCCAGTGGTTGTTCCCCTTATTACAGAAGCACTAGTCTCGGGTATAGGTTCAACCTTGGGTTTCTTCATTAAAGCAACAGCTGATTTGCTGTTTCATGAAGTATCCCTTCTTGCCCTTGCCCTTCTTGAAACTAGTGGTTTCACCAACCATCAACAATTGATGCTCCTTCTTGATTCCTACTTTCGCGGTGTCAAACATCGCGAATATCTCAAGGATCATCATATCTATCCCTGATTTGTTATAGTTCATCACGAAGCTCTAGCAGCTTGGTGGCAATGACTTTGGAGAAACATCACTATCTCTTCTGGAAGATCAACTCCCACTCGATTCAAGTGATTGTTGCACTCAGACAATCTGAGCACAAGCTCAACGATTAAGCTTTTCTCCCTTAGTTTGCAGGCTAAGAAAATTGTCGGAGGTCTTATACCTCTTGACGTGGGCACGAGCCTGAAATCCCAATTTCAGCCCTCGAAACATCTCACATGTTCTGCGACGTTTCGAAAACGTCTTTGGTGCCTCAACTCTAAACCGTTTAAGTGAACTATCACGTAGTTATCAAAGCGTGTATGTCCCATGTTCGCAACATCCACATATGACGTTTGGGGTTCAGCTCACTGAGCGGTGCATTAAGGACATAAGCTTTCTACTGTCCGCATAATTGCTACTGTCAACTTTCAACTATATTTTTTCTAGGAACATATCTAAACAGTGGAACTGAAGCGCGAGCTTACGACATAATTTGCAAAGATCTTTTGACTATGTTCAGGATAATTAAGTTCATCTCATGAACTCCCACTCAGATAGACATCCCTCTAGTCATCTAAGTGATTACATGATCCGAGTCAACTAGGCCGTGTCCGATCATCACGTGAGATGGACTAGTCATCATCGGTGAACATCTTCATGTTGATCGTATCTACTATACGACTCATGCTCGACCTTTTGGTCTCTTGTGTTCTAAGGCCATGTCTGTACATGCTAGGCTCGTCAAGTCAACCTAAGTGCTTCGCGTGTGTAAAACTATCTTACACCCGTTGTATGTGAACGTAGGAATCTATCACACCCGATCATCACGTGGTGCTTCGAAGCGACAAACTTTCGCAACGGTGCACAGTTAGGGGGAACACTTTCTTGAAATTTTAATGAGGATCATCTTATTTACTACCATCGTTCTAAGCAAATAAGATGCATAAACATGATAAACATCACATGCAATCAAATAGTGACATGATATGGCCAATATCACATTGCTCCTTTTGATCTCCATCTTCGGGGCTCTATGATCATCATCGTCACCAGCATGACACCATGATCTCCATCATCATGATCTCCATCATCGTGTCTTCATGAAGTTGTCTCGCCAACTATTACTTCTACTACTATGGCTACCGGTTAGCAGTAAAGTAATTACATGGCGTTGTTTAATGACACGCAGGTCATACAGTAAATTAAGACAACTCCTATGGCTCCTGCCGGTTGTCATACTCATCGACATGCAAGTCGTGATTCCTATTACAAGAACATGATCAATCTCATACATCACATATCATTCATCACATTCTTCTTGGCCATATCACATCACATAGCATACCCTCCAAAAACAAGTTAGACGTCCTCTAATTGTTGTTTGCATGTTTTACGTGGCTGCTATGGGTTTCTAGCAAGAACGTTTCTTACCTACGCAAAAACCACAACGTGATATGTCAATTGCTATTTACCCTTCATAAGGACCCTTTTCATCGAATCCGTTCCGACTAAAGTGGGAGAGACTGGCATCCGCTAGCCACCTTATGCACCAAGTGCATGTTAGTCGGTGGAACCTGTCTCACGTAAGTGTATGTGTAAGGTCGGTCCGGGCCGCTTCATCCCACAATACCGTAGAAACAAGATTGGACTAGTAACGGTAAGCATATTGAACAAAATCAATGCCCACAACTACTTTGTGTTCTACTCATGCAAAGAATCTACGCAATAGACCTAACTCATGATGCCACTGTTGGGGAACGTAGCAAAAATTCAAAATTTTCCTACGTGTCACCAAGATCTATCTATGGAGAGACTAGCAACGAGGGGAAGGAGAGTGCATCTACATACCCTTGTAGATCGCTAAGCGGAAGCATTCAAGAGAACGGGGTTGAAGGAGTCGTACTCGTCGTCATCCAAATCATCGGAGATCCTAGTGCCGAACGGACAGCACCTCCGCGTTCAACACACGTACAGCCCGGTAACGTCTTCCATGCCTTGATCCAGCAAGGAGAGAGGGAGAGGTTGAGGAAGACTCCATCCAGCAGCAGCACAAACGGCGTGATGGTGATGGAGGAGCGTGGCAATCCTGCAGGGCTTCGCCAAGCACCGCGAGAGAGGAGGAGGACTTGGGAGAGGGGGAGGGTTGCGCCAGGGGCAAGGGTGAAGCTCCCATGCGCCTCCCCACTATATATAGGGGTGGAGGGGGCTGGTTTCTTGCCCTCCAAGTCCATTGGGGCGTTGGCAAAGGTGGGAGGAAATAAATCACATCATTTCCTTCCCCACTAATTGTTATCCCCCCTTTTTAGGGATCTTGATCTTATCCCTTCGGGATATGATCTTATTCCTTCTAAGGGGGGATCTTGGTGCGCCTTGACCAGGGGTGTGGGGCCTTGCCCCCACTACCCACGTTCATGTGGGTCCCCCCATGCAGGTGGGCCCCACTCCGGAACCTTCTAGAACCTTCCCGGTACAATACCGAAAAATCCCGAACATTTTCCGGTGGCCAAAATAGGACTTCCCATATATATATATATCTTTACCTCCGGACCATTCCGGAACTCCTCGTGACGTCCGGGATCTCATCCGGTACTCTGAACAACATTCGGTAACCACATACAAACTTCCTTTATAACCCTAGCATTATCGAACCTTAAGTGTGTAGACCCTACGGGTTCGGGAACCATGCAGACATGACCGAGACGTTCTCCGGTCAATAACCAATAGCGGGATCTGGATACCCATGTTGGCTCCCACATGTTCCAAGATGATCTCATGGGATGAACCACGATGTCAAGGACTCAATCGATCCCGTATTCAATTCTCTTTGTCTAGCGGTATTGTACTTGCCCGAGATTCGATCGTCGGTATCCTGATACCTTGTTCAATCTCGTTACAGGCAAGTCTCTTTACTCGTTCCGTAACACATCATCCCATGATCAACCCCTTAGTCACATTGTGCACATTATGATGATGTCCTACCGAGTGGGCCCAGAGATACCTCTCCGTTTACACGGAGTGACAAATCCCAGTCTCGATTCATGCCAACCCAACAGACACTTTCGGAGATACCTGTAGTGCACCTTTATAGCCACCCAGTTACTTGTGACGTTTGGTACACCCAAAGCATTCCTACGGTATCCGGGAGTTGCACAATCTCATGGTCTAAGGAAAAGATACTTGACATTAGAAAAGCTTTAGCATACGAACTACACGATCTCTGTGCTAGGCTTAGGATTGGGTCTTGTCCATCACATCATTCTGCTAATGATGTGATCCCATTATCAACGACATCCAATGTCCATGGTCAGGAAACTCTAACCATCTATTGATCAACGAGCTAGTCAACTAGAGGCTTACTAGGGACATGGTGTTGTCTATGTACCCACACATGTATCTGAGTTTCCTATCAATACAATTATAGCATGGATAATAAACGATTATCATGAACAAGGAAATATAATAATAACTTAATTTATTATTGCCTCTAGGGCATATTTCCAACAGGGGACGCATTAACTAAAGATAATAAACAGAAAATACAACAGAGAGAGTGCCTCTCTCTTATCAGCAGCATCTCGTGATGCAACTCACATACTGAACTAGCAACTTAATTGTTCAGTTTACTCCACCATGGCAAAAAAACATGTTATAGTTTCTGAATTCATAACATACGCCATGACAGTCGCGACTTGCAATAAGTAAAAGTATTTTCTTCTACAACTGCGTGTAAAAACAGAGGATGATGTGTTGTAAAACAGTCCCTAATCACCATGTTGATGTCCACCTTGTACACAGGTATCTTGGGGTACTGCCTGCTCATCTTCTCGATCACAGGTGCCATCGCCCGACCTGCAACACCAAACAACAGAACAGTAGCTCTCTCCAGTCACACACTGAAATCCCAATTCATGGCACGGAGACGGCACTTACACGAGCCACACCAGACAGCCGTGTAGTAGAAGACGGCGGGAAGCTTCTCCACTGCAAAAGGCAACACACGTGAGAGGGAAACTTGCGCACGCATAGTACTGTCAACAACAGTGTGAAGAATCGGTAGAAAAGCTAGGGCGAGAAGGGAGGGGGTCGGCGCCTCACCTTGCACCTTGGCATGGATGTCCTCGAAGGTGTCCGCGGAGCCGACGACCACCATGCTGGAATTGCCTACGGGAGCCAGGAAACGAGCTATCCATCAGCCAACGACAACCTTCAGTGCCGGCTCAGGGCCACGGGGAAGCGAAGGATCGGCAGGAGGAGGAGGCGGTTCAGACGTACCTGTGGACGACGACAAGAAGAGGCGTGTCGGGGAGGAGGAGGAGGAGGGGCGGGTGAGCTACTGCGGGAGGACGAAGTTGGGCGGGTGGCCTAAGGGAGGATGACCACCGGGCGTCGAGGGAACGAAGCCCCATCACCATGGCTGCCAAATCCCTCCCTCCGGATCGAGGCTGTGTCCGCCAGATCGGCGTGTGTTGGAAATATGCCCTAGAGGCAATAATAAAAGTATTATTATATTTCATTGTTCATGATAATTGTCTTGTATTCATGCTATAACTGTATTATCCGGAAATCGTAATACACGTGTGAATACTTAGACCACACTATGTCCCTGGTAAGCCTCTAGTTGACCAGCTCGTTGTGATCAACAGATAGTCATGGTTTCCTGACTATGGACACTGGATGTCGTTGATAACGGGATCACATCATTAGGAGAATGATGTGATGGACAAGACCCAATCCTAAGCATAGCATAAAAGATCGTGTAGTTCGTTTTGCTAGAGCTTTGCAAGTGTCAAGTATCTCTTCCTTCGACCATGAGATCGTGTAACTCCCAGATACCGTAAGAATGCCTTGGGTGTGCCAAGCGTCACAACGTAACTGGGTGACTATAAAGGTGCATTACAGGTATCTCCGAAAGTAGCTGTTGGGTTGACACGGATCGAGACTGGGATTTGTCACTCTGTATGACGGAGAGGTATCTCTGGGCCCACTCGGTAATGCATCATCATAATGATCTCAAAGTGACCAAGGTGTTGGACACGGGATCATGCATTACGGTACGAGTAAAGTGACTTGCCGGTAACGAGACTGAACAAGGTATTGGGATACCGACGATCGAGTCTCGGGCAAGTAACGTACCGATTGGCAAAGGGAATTGCATACAGGGTTTGATCGAATCCTCGACATAGTGGTTCATCCGATGACAACATCGAGGAGCATGTGGGAGCCATCATGGGTATCCAGATCCCGCTGATGGTTATTGACTAAGAGAGTCTCGGTCATGTCTACATGTCTCCCGAACCCGTAGGGTTTACACACTTAAGGTTCAGTTACGCTAGGGTTGTAGGGATATGTATATGCAGTAACCCGAATGTTGTTCGGAGTCCCGGATGAGATCCCGGACGTCACGAGGAGTTCCGGAATGGTCCGGAGGTAAAGATTTATATATGGGAAGTCCTGTTTCGGGCATCGGGACAAGTTTCGGGGTTATCGGTATTGTACCGGGACCACCGGAGGGGTCCCGGGGGCCCACCGGGTGGGGCCACCCATCCCCGGGGGCCACATGGGCTGTAGGGGGTGCGCCTTGGCCTACATGGGCCAAGGGCACCAGCCCCACAAGGCCCATGCGCCTAGGGTTTCCAAGGGGGAGGAGTCCTACTAGTGGAAGGCACCTCCTAGGTGCCTTGGGGGGGAGGGAAACCCCCGTTGGCCGCCGCACCCCCTAGGAGATTGGATCTCCTAGGGCCGGCCACCCCCCCTTGGCACCCCTATATATAGTGGGGGAGAGGAGGGACTTCATACCTTGAGTCCTTGGCCTTTGGTTGCCTCCTTCTCCCTCCCCAACACCTCCTCCAACTCCATAGTGCTTAGCGAAGCTCTGCCGGAGTACTGCAGCTCCACCAACACCACGCCGTCGTGCTGCTGCTGGTGCCATCTCCCTCAACCTCTCCTCCCTTCCTTGCTGGATCAAGAAGGAGGAGACATGGCTGTTCCGTACGTGTGTTGAACGCGGAGGTGCCGTCCGTTCGGTGCAGGTCATCGGTGATTTGGATCACGTCGAGTACGACTACATCATCACCTTGCAAGCTTCCGCACGCGATCTACAAGTGGTATGTAGATGCAAACTCTCTCCCTAGACTCGTTGCTTAGATGAACTCATAGATGGATCTTGGTGAAACCGTAGGAAAAATTTTAATTTTCTGCAACGTTCCCCAACAGTGGCATCATGAGCTAGGTCTATGCGTAGTTCTCTTTGCACGAGTAGAACACAACTTTGTTGTGGGCGTGGATTTTGTCATCTTACTTGCCTCTACTAGTCTTTTCTTGCTCAACGGTATTGTGGGATGAAGCGGCCCGGACCAACCTTACACGTACGCTTACGTGAGACCGGTTCCACCGACTGACATGCACTAGTTGCATAAGGTGGCTGGCGGGTGTCTGTCTCTCCCACTTTAGTTGGAGCGGAATCGATGAACAGGGCCCTTATGAAGGGTAAATAGAAGTTGACAAAATCACGTTGTGGTGATTCGTAGGTAAGAAAACGTTCTTGCTAGAACCCAATTGCAGCCACGTAAAAGATGCAACAACAATTAGAGAACGTCTAACTTGTTTTTGCAGCGATTGATCATGTGATGTGATATGGCCAGAAGTTGTGATGAATGATGAATTGTGATGTATGAGATCATGTTCTTTGTAATAGGATTCACGACTTGCATGTCGATGAGTATGACAACCGGCAGGAGCCATAGGAGTTGTCTTTATTTTTTTGTATGACCTGCGTGTCATTGAATAACGCCATGTAAACTACTTTACTTTATTGCTAAACGTTAGTCATAGAAGTAGAAGTAGTCGTTGGCGTGACAACTTCATGAAGACACGATGATGGAGATCATGATGATGGAGATCATGGTGTCAAGCCGGTGACAAGATGATCATGGAGCCCCGAAGATGAAGATCAATGGAGCTATATGATATTGGCCATATCATGTCACAACTATATAATTGCATGTGATGTTTATTATGTATTATGCATCTTGTTTACTTAGGACGACGGTAGTAAATAAGATGATCCCTTATAAAATTTCAAGAAGTTTTCTCCCCTAACTGTGCACCGTTGCTACAGTTCGTCGTTTCTAAGCACCACGTGATGATCGGGTGTGATGGATTCTTACGTTCACATACAACGGGTGTAAGACAGTTTTACACAGCGAAAACACTTAGGGTTAACTTGACGAGCCTAGCATGTGCAGACATGGCCTCGGAACACGGAGACCGAAAGGTCGAACACGAGTCGTATGGAAGATACGATCAACATGAAAATGTTCACCGACGATGACTAGTCCGTCTCACGTGATGATCGGACACGGGCTGGTCGACTCGGATCGTGTAACACTTAGATGACTAAAGGGATGTCTAATCTAAGTGGGAGTTCATAATTTGATTAGAACTTTATTATCATGAACTTAGTCTAAAACCTTTGCAAATATGTCTTGTAGATCAATGGCCAACGCTAATGTCAACATGAACTTCAACGTGTTCCTAGAGAAAACCAAGCTGAAAGATGATGGCAGCAACTATACGGACTGGGTCCAGAACCTGAGGATCATCCTCATAGCTGCCAGGAAACAAGATGTCCTAGAAGGACCGCTAGGTGACGCTCCCGTCCCAGAGAACCAAGACATTATGAATGCTTGGCAGTCTCGCGCTGATGATTACTCCCTCGTTCAGTGCGGCATGCTTTACAGCTTAGAACCGGGGCTCCAAAAGCGTTTTGAGCATCACGGAGCATATGAGATGTTCGAAGAGCTGAAACTAGTTTTTCAAGCTCATGCCCGGGTCGAGAGATATGATGTCTCCGACAAGTTCTACAGTTGTAAGATGGAGGAAAACAGTTCTGTCAGTGAGCACATCCTGAAGATGTCTGGGTTGCACAACCGTATGACCCAGCTGAACATTAACCTCCCAGATGAGGCGGTCATTGACAGAATCCTCCAGTCGCTCCCACCAAGCTACAAGAGCTTTGTGATGAACTACAACATGCAGGGAATGGAAAAGACCATTCCTGAAGTGTTCTCAATGCTGAAGTCAGCAGAGGCTGAAATCAAGAAAGAACATCAAGTGTTGATGGTCAATAAGACCACTAAGTTCAAGAAGGGCAAGGGTAAGAAGAACTTCAAGAAGGACGGCAAAGATGTTGCCGCGCCTGGTAAGCCAGTTACCGGGAAGAAGTCAAAGAAAGGACCCAAGCCTGAGACTGAGTGCTTTTATTGCAAGGGGAAGGGTCACTGGAAGCGAAACTGCCCCAAATACTTAGCGGATAAGAAGGCCGGCAACACCAAAGGTATATTTGATATACATGTGATTGATGTGTACCTTACCAGTACTCGTAGTAACTCCTGGGTATTTGATACCGGTGCCGTTGCTCATATTTGTAACTCACAGCAGGAGCTGCGGAATAAACGGAGACTGGCAAAGGACGAGGTGACGATGCGCGTCGGGAATGGTTCCAGAGTCGATGTGATCGCCGTCGGCACGCTGCCTCTACATTTACCTACGGGATTAGTTTTAAACCTTAATAATTGTTATTTAGTGCCAAGTTTGAGCATGAACATTGTATCTGGATCTCGTTTAATACGAGATGGCTACTCATTTAAGTCTGAGAATAATGGTTGTTCGATTTATATGAGAGATATGTTTTATGGTCATGCTCCGATGGTCAATGGTTTATTCTTAATGAATCTCGAGCGTAATATTACACATGTTCATAGTGTAGATGCCAAAAGATTTAAAGTTGATAACAATAGTCCCACATACTTGTGGCACTGCCACCTTGGTCACATTGGTGTCAAGCGCATGAAGAAGCTCCATGCTGATGGACTTTTAGAGTCTCTTGATTATGAATCGTTTGACACGTGCGAACCATGCCTCTTAGGTAAAATGACCAAGACTCCGTTCTCCGGAACAATGGAGCGAGCAACCAACTTGTTGGAAATCATACATACCGATGTGTGCGGTCCAATGAGCGTTGAGGCTCGCGGAGGATATCGTTATGTTCTCACTCTCACAGATGACTTGAGTAGATATGGGTATGTCTACTTAATGAAACACAAGTCTGAGACTTTTGAAAAGTTCAAGGAATTTCAGAATGAGGTGGAGAATCAACGTGACCGAAAGATAAAATTCTTACGATCAGATCGTGGAGGAGAATACTTAAGTCACGAATTTGGTACACACTTAAAGAAATGTGGAATCGTTTCACAGCTCACGCCGCCTGGAACACCTCAGCGAAACGGTGTGTCCGAACGTCGTAATCGCACTCTATCGGATATGGTGCGGTCTATGATGTCTCTTACCGATTTACCGCTATCATTTTGGGAATACGCTCTAGAGACAGCTACATTCACTTTAAATAGGGCACCGTCTAAATCCGTTGAGACGACACCGTATGAATTATGGTTTGGAAAGAAACCTAAGCTGTCGTTTCTAAAAGTTTGGGGATGCGAAGCTTATGTCAAGAAACTTCAACCTGAAAAGCTCGAACCCAAGTCGGAAAAATGCGTATTCATAGGATACCCTAAGGAAACTATAGGGTATACCTTCTACTTAAGATCCAAAGGCAAGATCTTTGTTGCCAAGAACGGATGCTTTCTGGAAAAAGAGTTTCTCTCGAAAGAAGTAAGTGGGAGGAAAGTAGAACTCGATGAAGTACTACCTCTTGAGCGGGATAGTGACGCAGCACAGGAAACCATTCCTGTGATGCCCACACCAACTGAAGAGGAAAACCATGATAATGATCAAGGTACTTCGGATCAAGTTACTACTGAACTTCGTAGGTCCACAAGGACACGTTCCGCACCAGAGTGGTACGGCAACCCTGTCCTGGAAATCATGTTGTTAGACAACAATGAACCTTCGAACTATGAAGAAGCAATGACGGGCCCGGATTCCAACAAATGGCTTGAAGCCATGAAATCCGAGATAGAATCCATGTATGAAAACAAAGTATGGACTTTGACAGACTTGCCCGATGATCGGCGAGCGATAGAAAACAAATGGATCTTTAAGAAGAAGACGGACGCGGATGGTAATGTTACCATCTATAAAGCTCGACTTGTCGCTAAGGGTTATCGACAGGTTCAAGGGATTGACTACGACGAGACATTCTCTCCCGTAGCGAAGCTAAAGTCCGCCCGAATCATGTTAGCAATTGCCGCATACTATGATTATGAGATATGGCAGATGGACGTCAAAACAGCATTCCTTAACGGGCATCTTAAGGAAGAACTGTATATGATGCAGCCGGAAGGTTTTGTCGATCCTCAGAACGCTAACAAAGTATGCAAGCTCCAGCGATCCATTTATGGACTGGTGCAAGCATCTCGGAGTTGGAACATTCGCTTTGATGAGATGATCAAAGCGTTTGGGTTTATGCAGACTTATGGAGAAGCCTGCGTTTACAAGAAAGTGAGTGGGAGCTCTGTAGCATTTCTCATATTATATGTAGATGACATACTCCTGATGGGAAATAATATAGAATTTCTGGACAGCATTAAGGCCTACTTGAATAAGTGTTTTTCAATGAAGGACCTTGGAGAAGCTGCTTATATATTAGGCATCAAGATCTATAGAGATAGATCGAGACGCCTCATAGGTCTTTCACAAAGCACATACCTTGATAAGATTTTGAAGAGATTCAGAATGGATCAGTCCAAGAAGGGGTTCTTGCCTATGTTACAAGGTATGAGACTGAGCTCAGCTCAGTCACCGACCACGGAAAAAGATAAAGAAGAGATGAGTGTCATCCCCTATGCTTCAGCCATAGGATCTATTATGTATGCCATGCTGTGCACCAGACCCGATGTAAACCTTGCCGTAAGTTTGGTAGCAAGATACCAAAGTAATCCCGGCAAGGAACACTGGACAGCGGTCAAGAATATCCTGAAGTACCTGAAAAGGACAAAGGACATGTTTCTCGTTTATGGAGGAGACGAAGAGCTCGTCGTAAAGGGTTACGTCGACGCTAGCTTCGACTCAGATCCGGATGACTCTAAGTCACAAACCGGATATGTGTATATGTTGAATGGTGGAGCAGTAAGCTGGTGCAGCTGCAAGCAGAGCGTCGTGGCGGGATCTACGTGTGAAGCGGAGTACATGGCAGCCTCGGAGGCAGCACATGAAGCGATTTGGGTGAAGGAGTTCATCACCGACCTAGGAGTCATACCCAATGCGTCGGAGCCGATCAAACTCTTCTGTGACAACACTGGAGCTATTGCCCTCGCAAAGGAGCCCAGGTTTCACAAGAAGACCAGGCACATCAAGCGTCGTTTCAACTCCATCCGTGAAAATGTTCAAGATGGAGACATAGAGATTTGCAAAGTGCACACGGATCTGAATGTCGCAGATCCGCTGACTAAACCTCTCTCGCGTGCAAAACATGATCAACACCAGAACTCTATGGGTGTTCGATTCATCACAATGTAACTAGATTAGTGACTCTAGTGCAAGTGGGAGACTGTTGGAAATATGCCCTAGAGGCAATAATAAAAGTATTATTATATTTCAATGTTCATGATAATTGTCTTGTATTCATGCTATAACTGTATTATCCGGAAATCGTAATACACGTGTGAATACTTAGACCACACTATGTCCCTGGTAAGCCTCTAGTTGACCAGCTCGTTGTGATCAACAGATAGTCATGGTTTCCTGACTATGGACATTGGATGTCGTTGATAACGGGATCACATCATTAGGAGAATGATGTGATGGACAAGACCCAATCCTAAGCATAGCATAAAAGATCGTGTAGTTCGTTTTGCTAGAGCTTTGCAAGTGTCAAGTATCTCTTCCTTCGACCATGAGATCGTGTAACTCCCGGATACCGTAAGAATGCCTTGGGTGTGCCAAACGTCACAACGTAACTGGGTGACTATAAAGGTGCATTACAGGTATCTCCGAAAGTAGCTGTTGGGTTGACACGGATCGAGACTGGGATTTGTCACTCCGTATGACGGAGAGGTATCTCTGGGCCCACTCGGTAATGCATCATCATAATGATCTCAAAGTGACCAAGGTGTTGGACACGGGATCATGCATTACGGTACGAGTAAAGTGACTTGCCGGTAATGAGACTGAACAAGGTATTGGGATACCGACGATCGAGTCTCGGGCAAGTAACGTACCGATTGGCAAAGGGAATTGCATACAGGGTTTGATCGAATCCTCGACATAGTGGTTCATCCGATGACAACATCGAGGAGCATGTGGGAGCCATCATGGGTATCCAGATCCCGCTGATGGTTATTGACTAAGAGAGTCTCGGTCATGTCTACATGTCTCCCGAACTCGTAGGGTCTACACACTTAAGGTTCAGTTACGCTAGGGTTGTAGGGATATGTATATGCAGTAACCCGAATGTTGTTCGGAGTCCCGGATGAGATCCCGGACGTCACGAGGAGTTCCGGAATGGTCCGGAGGTAAAGATTTATATATGGGAAGTCCTGTTTCGGGCATCGGGACAAGTTTCGGGGTTATCGGTATTGTACCGGGACCACCGGAGGGGTCCCGGGGGCCCACCGGGTGGGGCCACCCATCCCCGGGGGCCACATGGGCTGTAGGGGGTGCGCCTTGGCCTACATGGGCCAAGGGCACCAGCCCCACAAGGCCCATGCGCCTAGGGTTTCCAAGGGGGAGGAGTCCTACTAGTGGAAGGCACCTCCTAGGTGCCTTGGGGGGGAGGGAAACCCCCCTTGGCCGCCGCACCCCCTAGGAGATTGGATCTCCTAGGGCCGGCAACCCCCCCTTGGCACCCCTATATATAGTGGGGGAGAGGAGGGACTTCATACCTTGAGTCCTTGGCCTTTGGTTGCCTCCTTCTCCCTCCCCAACACCTCCTCCAACTCCATAGTGCTTAGCGAAGCTCTGCCGGAGTACTGCAGCTCCACCAACACCACGCCGTCGTGCTGCTGCTGGTGCCATCTCCCTCAACCTCTCCTCCCTTCCTTGCTGGATCAAGAAGGAGGAGACGTGGCTGTTCCGTACGTGTGTTGAACGCGGAGGTGCCGTCCGTTCGGCGCAGGTCATCGGTGATTTGGATCACGTCGAGTACGACTACATCATCACCTTGCAAGCTTCCGCACGCGATCTACAAGTGGTATGTAGATGCAAACTCTCTCCCTAGACTCGTTGCTTAGATGAACTCATAGATGGATCTTGGTGAAACCGTAGGAAAATTTTTAATTTTCTGCAACGTTCCCCAACAGCGTGGCCAAGGCCGCCAATCCACCTCGCCTGCTCAAGGAGGTGGTAGCCGTCGACGGTGGGGATGGGGGGCGACGGCGGCGGCGGCATCCATCTCCGCCTGGATCGCGCGCGTCGGGGTGCGGGGAGGGAAGGGGAATTGGCTCATGAGATTTGGTTGTGAGGGGGCGACTCGGACAGGAGGGGTGGTGGAAGGGAGGATGGTCGGCGCTGGGGGCAAGGAGGAGGTCGTCGGCAGCTGGGATGGGGGGAGGCTGGCGGCGGGGTTGGGATGGCAGAGAGAAGGAGGTCTGCGTCGGGGAGAGGGAGATCTAGGAGGAGGTGGCGGCAGTGAGGAGCTGAGGAAGGAGGATGCGGGTGCGGGTTAGGGTTTGGGCTGCGGATGGATGGCTGGATGGAGAGGTGGAGAGTTGGACGGATGGCTGGGCGCCATGTCATCGATCCATGTGACAACTAAACCCACCAATGAGAATAGAGCACATATAATTGTGCTTTTCCTTTTGTTTTTCTTCTACTTTTACACATGAAAAAAATCAAAAAAATGGTCTCATATTGTGCACAAGGGTGTATATTGGAATGTCAAACAATGTTGCCTAAGGAAGTTTTCATTTTCTTTGGACGAAAAAACCATTTTCCATTTTTCGAGTACCCAAAAGGAGGTTTTTTTGTGAAGGACCTCCCAAATAATTGTTGCAAAATTGGACCAAATCATTTTTATAAAATACTAGGCCATATTTAATGCATAATTGACCAAATGGTTGGGTGCAAAAAGTTTTGATCCACCTCTCGTGAAAAAGACAAATTTCCGCCGATTCAGTTGGAAGCGGGTCAAATTTGAACTGCAGCTGCCTCATAGTTTGCTATTTATTTTTTCCAAAAATCATTTCTAGGTACATAAGTATCTATTTAATCAGAGAAACACCAAAAAAAAAAATCCAAGATTCAACCACTAGCTAGGAACGGTCATTCCCGCCGTTTTGACCGCCTTTTGAAACGGGCATAAAAAATTCAAAAATAAAATCAAAAAATTGGGAAACCTTCGCATTGTGTCATTATATGTGGCCAAGTTCCCGGGAAAAATAACAAACTTGTAATACATCAATTATTTTAAAAAAGTGTTCTCAGAAACGAGCTATCATGTATGGAGATCAATGGCTTTGAAGCCAAATGATCAATCTTCTGGCCACATTCATGGCATAGTTTATTCAAATGATCTCATATTATGCACAAGGGTGCATATTGGAATGGCAAACAATGTTTCCTAAGGAAGTTTTCATTTTCTTTGGACGAAAAAACCATTTTTCATTTTTTGAGTGACCAAAAGGAGGTTCTTTTTTGTGAAGGACCTCCCAAATAATTGTTGCAAAATAGGACCAAATCATTTTTATAAAATAATAGGCCATATTTAATGCACAATTGACCAAATGGTTGGGTGCAAAAAATTTTGATCCACCTCTCGTGAAAAAGATAAATTTCCGCCGATTCAGCTCGAAGCGGGTCAAATTTGAACTGCAGCTGCCTCATAGTTTGCTATTTATTTTTTCCAAAAATCATTTCTAGGTACATAAGTATCTATTTAATCAGAGAAACACCAAAACAATTCCAAGATTCAACCACTAGCTAGGAACGGTCATTCCCGCCGTTTTGACCGCATTTTGAAACGGGCATAAAAAAATAAAAAAAAATAAAAATTTTGGAAACCTTCGCATTGTGTCATTATTTGTGGCCAAGTTCCCAGGAAAAATAACAAACTTATAATATGGTAATTATTTTTAAAAAGTGTTCTCAGAAACGAGCTATCACGTATGGAGGTCAATGGCTTTCAAGCCAAATGATAAATCTTATGGCCACATTCATGGCATAGTTTGTTCAAATGATCTCATATTGTGCACAAGGGTGCATATTGGAATGGCAAACAATGTTGCCTAAGGAAGTTTTCATTTTCTTTGGACAAAAAAACCATTTTTCATTTTTCAAGTGCCCAAAAGGAGATTTTTTTTGTGAAGGACCTCCCAAATAATTATTGCAAAATTGGACCAAATCATTTTTATAAAATACTAGGCCATATTTAATGCACAATTGACAAAATGGCTCGGTGCAAAAAGTTTTGATCCACCTCTCGTGAAAAAGACAAATTTCCGCCGATTCAGCTCGAAGCGGGTCAAATTTGAACTGCAGCTGCCTCATAGTTTGCTATTTATTTTTTCCAACAATCATTTCGAAGTACATCAGTATCTATTTAATCAGAGAAACACCAAAAAAATTCCAAGATGCAACCACTAGCTAGGAACGGTCATTCCCGCCGTTCTGACCGCAATTTGAAACGGGCATAAAAAATTCAAAAAAAAATCAAACAATTGGGAAACCTTCGCATTGTGTCATTATATGTGGCCAAGTTCCCAGGAAAAATAACAAACTTGTAATACGGCAATTATTTTAAAAAATTATTCTCAGAAACGAGCTATCACATGTGGAGATCAATGGCTTTCAAGCCAAATGATTAATCTTATGGCCACATTCATGGCATATTTGTTCAAATGATCTCTTATTGTGCACAAGGGTGCATATTGGAATGGCCAACAATGTTGCCTAAGGAAGTTTTCGTTTTCTTTGGGCGAAAAAGCCATTTTTCATTTTTCGAGTGCCCAAAAGGAGGTTTTTTTGTGAAGGACCTCCCAAATAATTGTTGCAAAATTGGACCAAATCAATTTTCTAAAATACTAGGACATATTTAACGCACAATTGACAAAATGGTTGGGTGCAAAAAGTTTTGATCCACCTCTCGTGAAAAAGACAAATTTCCGCCGATTCAGCTGGAAGCGGGTCAAATTTGAACTGCAGCTGCCTCATAGTTTGCTATTTATTTTTTTCAAAAATCATTTCTAGTTACATAAGTACCTATTTAATCGTAAATACATGGTTTGGTGGTGATACGTCGAGGTTTGGGCGGTGGCCGAGGGCCCCAACTCTAGAGCGCGTAAACTCGCATGCCCGCCGCGTGGTCACCGCATGACCGTGGCGTTGCCATGTGTTCTGGGCGGCCTAGGCATGTCTAGTGGGTTGGGCAATCCCCAGGTAGGTGCTAAGAAGAAAATTACAACATAAGATTCTCACGAGGAGACCGATCGATGCTCAAACATGAATTAGCAGCCAAGCGTTTGATTAGCGGTACGGGAAATGTACATGGCTAATGGGCATGAGTTTTGGCTGCGGATGATCAGTTACTAAGAAGACCATCTTCACAAATTTTCAGCTCAAAAGGAGGAGCCTAGGTGGTACTTGCTTTGCAAAGTACCACACTGGACATAAATACGAATGTTGAAGCTGGGCTCAAAATAAATGAATGGATTGAGCTGGCATTTGGTGCAGGATGGTTATTTGGGCATAGGAAAGCACTGTAGAAAATGGATACTATTTGGACATGCCAAAGTGGTACTTCCTTCACAAAGTGCTGCTCTGAACAGAATAGGAAAATGAATATTGTTGAATTATTTTTGAACTAGGCAAGGAAGGTTTTTGACATATTTGATGAAGATATGATCCAAACAATTTATGAGAATTTTTTGGGAATTTTTGGAATAACAGAAATATAGGTTGCTTCACAACCTAGGGCAAAAATTGACACATGGACATGACACATAGGCAAAACTGATGAGATGGCGCCTAGTCATCACAACCCACCATAATTTACAAGGCTATGACCATCTATATTGGTCGTTAACAACTAGAAATAAGGCAGCAGACTAGCGCTGTTTGCTTTATGACCATTTCGTGTAAGGAAATTACGACCTTTCTGACCAAAATGGTCGCAATGGTTTAGGGTTTGGAGCCCCCCGAACAGCTTTTGACCAATTGGTCTCAAATGGTCATAGATCTATGACCAATTCTTTCAGGGTCACTGATAGAAGGTCACTAGTTGACATATTTCTTGTAGTGGGTTAAGACAGGGCGATCCCATCTCCCCATTCGTCTTTAACTTTGTGGCTGATGCATTGGCAGCTATGTTGTCCAAGGCCAGGGAGGCCGGTCATATCAAGGGGCTCGTCTCACACCTCATCCCGGGTGGTGTGACACATCTACAATATGCTGATGATACCTTGTTACTGTTTAAGCCTGACGACCATAGTATTGCATCGATTAAGCTTGTGTTACTCGCCTTTGAGATCCTTTCCGGACTCAATATAAATTTTCTTAAAAGTAAGGTCATTACCATGGAGATGGACGACCAACAAAGCTTTCGAGTCGCAAATTTACTCAATTGTAAGCTTGGGAGCTTTCCAATTAAGTACCTTGGGCTTCCTATATATCACCACAAACTTCCGATTTTAGAGTGGGAGCCTTTGTATGGGAAAGTGGCCAATAGGGTAAGCCCGTGGCGAGGGCGTTTTATGTCCTCTGCGGCGAGGCTCATCTTAACTAACTCGAGCCTCTCTTCCCTTCCCCTATTCACTATGGGGATGTTCTTACTAGCCGATGGCGTGCACGCTAAGCTAGACACACCGAGATCCCGGTTCTTTTGGGAAGGAACTGGCATCAAGCGGAAATACCATCTGGTAAAGTGGGCGGCTGTTTGTAGGCCAATTTTTTTTGGAGGATTGGGAATCCTAAACTCCAAACTAATGAATGTTTCCCTCCTTTCCAAATGGTGGTGGCGGCTTGCCCAAAACGAGACGGGTCTCTGGGCTCAGCTGCTAAAAGCCAAGTATTTCCCAAATGGGAATTCCTTCATGACCTCGGCCATCGGCTCCATGTTTTGGAAAGGGATCCAAGCGGTCCGGCCCGCTTTTTCTATTGGGGCCAAATTTCAGATTAACAATGGCCAATCCACTCGATTTTGGCTTGATCATTGGCTGGGCGCCTCTCCCCTTTGGCAAAGCCACACCAACTTATTCCGGATCCCCACTAACATCAACATCTTAGTGGAGGAGGCAGTGCGTTCTGACCCTCCTGCAATCCACTTTATGCGGGCCCTTACCAACGCCGAACGAGAGTCATGGGCCGGTCTAGTTCAGCAAATTGGTGCCAACCATCTAGGGACGGGCGATGATTCGGTAGAATGGAGCTTGACAGCTTCTAGGAAATTCTCGGTTAAGTCCCTCTACAACAAGCTAACTGCAGGGACAACGCTTGATATAGCTAGGGGGTTGTGGAAGGCAGGCCTGCCCTTGAAGATTAAAATCTTCATGTGGCAAATGTTCAGGAATAGGCTGCCCACTTCGAATAACGTGGCCAAGCGTAACTGTCCGGCTGATGGAACTTGCACTGTGTGCGGCCTAGGTGAAGATGCAAACCATGTCTTTTATAGATGTCCCCTGGCCAGGTTCGCGTGGAGTGCAGTTAGGGAAGCTTTCCACATGAACTGGAACCTAGCCCCGGGGAATGACTTGATTTCCATCCTCAAATACACGAAAGGGACTAGTAGTAGATTCGCTTGGTGTTGCGTAGGGGCGCTGCTCTGGGCTATTTGGATGACGCGCAATAAAATTATGAATGAGAAAAAATTTCCTAACCACCCCGCGGACGTGATCTTCAAATGCCATCTTTTTTTACAGACATGGACTCCAATGGAGAAGGAGCGCGATGCTGAGCGCATGTCGGAGGCCATGACGCGCATCAAGACTATCCAGGTGATGGCAAGACAAGATCCGCCGAGTCATTGAAGCTTTTGAAGTCTTTAGAGGGTGTTCTATGTTAGCTAGGTCTTTTGCGTTGGATGTTATGATTGGTTGTAATGCTGCCTTCGTGATGAACCTTCAGTTTTGTTTGGATGACGGTCGTGGACCGAACGTTTCCTTTTGCTTTAGCTAAGATGTAACTTGATAAACCTGGTGCCTGAGGGCTTTATTAATTTGAAGCCGGACGCTCCTAGCGTCTTCGTTCCAAAAAAAAGAAAAGATAATGCGTACGTAAACACACACCATCATAGATCCGCCGCTAGAACAAAGACAGCATGTGCCACCTGAGAGCATCTACAGCCGGAGTAGAGAAATTCGGGCCATCAAACGCCCGGTCAAGCCTCAAATTTGCTCATCTGCATCCGGATACCTCATACTAGAAATTTTAAATTCACACAAAAGCATGCAAAGAAAAAAATCCTACGTACCACGTAGGTCAACTAGGCGTCATCGTTGGAGATGTCCACTATCTTAGTGGTGGTACATGGGCGGCAGTCGTAGCTCCGACAACTACGGCTCCTCCGCGGCGGCTTTCGCATCCATCTCCGCTTCGACCTCGTCAAAGAGGGCGTCGGTCATCGCCCGTTCCTACCGAATGAACCGTCAGATGGCATCCATATAGGCCTCCTCCTATAAGGACTCCAGGATGGCCTGCTGCTCCGCCATCTCGTCCGCCTGGGCGATGGCGAACTCCGCCTCCGCCTACTCCATGTTGAAGCCCGGAGCCGGCACCAACTCCTGCTCCGGCTGCTCCGCCTCCTCATCGTCCTCTAAGACCGTTACCTCCATTGGAGTCACCTGCTGCTCCTCTCCCTCCTCCTCCTCCTCCTCCGCCTGCTCCTCCTCCTACTCCTCCGGCTCCGACGAGTTCAGAGGAACACGGCAGCGATGCAGTCGGTGCGCGTGGCGCGCCTCGCCTGGATCTCCTGCTCGATCTGGTATTGGCGCTCCAGCATGAGCATTGCATATGTGGTTATCTTCTTCCGGACCATGGAGCGGAGAGAGGAGGTGGATGGGTTCGGGCTGGCGGCACAGAGAGGGAGGAGGTGGATGGGATAGGGTTGGGGGACGCCGGTCGGCTTAAATAGACGAATTTGGCCTCGGGCGACGAGCCGGACCGGCATCCAGGCCCCCTCCACAGAAGGAGATGTCCGCTGGACCGCTGGGTTTCCGGGCGATTACCCGTGGGACCCCGATGTCAGTTCGAGACATCGCGGACACGCCCGGACACCCCATATCCGCCCCCATTTGGGCTAGATATGAGGGGTGCTAGTCAGTCTGGACATTTGAGGCTTGTTTGAGGAGCCCGTCTGGATTGAATTTTTGTGACCGGTCAGTGACCGGGCCGTCCAGTCGAGCGTTTGAGACGGCTTGGGGCGTCCGGCTGTAGATGCTCTGAGGTGATCTCGACCACACACTAGAAACTGAGGTGCGTATATGCCCATCGATTTGTAGCAACGATGGTCAGCCTTTTCAAAGGTGCGGCTCCGGCTTGCAGCATCGCTCTCGACTTGCAGGAACACCTACCAGACTTTGTAGCATGGGAAGACGGTCTTGCAACAGTGTGCTCCTTGTCCCTCGTCACCACAAAAAATTCTTGCAACGCACTGTAATGCACTACTGGGGTCATTGTAGCATGTTTCTTATGTGTTTGTAGTCAAACACAGATGAACATGTCGAGAGAAGACTTGCATCATCGGAAAACTGCAGAATTACGAACTTCCTTTCTTTTTTAGCACCGGCCTCACCGGATCCATTGGCGCCGGAACTGGCGACCCCTGGACCTGTTCCATCGGTCCACGTTCCGCTTGTCCTTCCTTCTTTCCACGATCAACACAAGCTAACTCCAGGATACAATGTTCAGAATACAATGCATGTATAACGTGTTGCACTATGCACTTCTTTTTTGAAATAAGGCAAAAGATTTGCCATTTCATTGATCAGGAAGGAAGTTTCAAACAAAAGCCGCAAAGCGGCAAAAATGAAAAAACAATATAAGGTCCACTCTCGCAGCACTACAACACTCATGTGCTTTGCACCGGCCACCATCCAAAGAGATACCACCGCTTTGATCTTACTGATTAGAACCGTGGAAGGGATGTCCGTGTTTCTGAAGACCCTGGCATTACGCTCTGTCCATATCTCCCATGAGATAAGCACCATCAGGGAGGGGAGCGCCTGAGGGGATCCATTGCAAATCTGAAGGTTGTCGTTCCACCATGCTCTCATTGAAGTCATTGTCTGCCAAGCCGTTGCAGAGATGTGATGCATTCCAAGCCATGGAAGAATATGGCTCCAAATGCAGGTGGTGTAGCGGCATTGGAAAAGGACATGGGCGGCCGACTCTTGGCATTGCTTACAAAGAGGGCAGAGGGCACAGTTTGGCCAGCCGCGACATATCAGTCGATCCGATGTCTAAAAACTATTTTGAAGGACAAGCCATGCAAAGAACTTGCACCGTCGGGGTCCCAAACCTTCCACACTGAATGAACGAGCCAACGAAGTGAGTCCCTCAAATTGAGCCTTGTAGGATGAGGAAATAGAGTACACCCTATCCTTTGTGAACTTCCAAATAATGGAATCTTCTATGTCATTAGTCAAAGAGGTCATGGAAATCTTCTCCCAGAGGTTAGCAAACTGCTGAACATATGCAAGCAACAAGCCATTGAAGATGTCAATGAGAAAAATCCAGTTGTTGTTCGTAAGGGCTTGCTGGATTGAGGAATTCTTGTTGCGTGAAATGGCAAAGATGCTCGGTGCTGAGTCATGGAGGCACAAGCCATTTAACCATGATGAGTTCCAGAACTTAAACGGCGATTTCAGAACCTGGTTGTGCGCCTGTTTCCCACAGTAACCGTTGTAGCAGCCGCAAAAAAAAGATATGGTCATCTCTGATGTATGGAGATTCCATGCCTATCCAAGTCTTGCATTTGTCCACCCACTCGAACCATAGCCATCAAAGACGGAGGGCCTTAGTGAATTAGTTCAATGAACCACTTTAGGGGTTTGCGTCCCACAGAACTACCACTTTAAAAAAAAGTAACCGAAAACTACCAATTTTTTTAATTTTTGTGACTAAAAACTACCACTTTCAGATAATGACCAGTTTAGACGATTTAAACGTGTTTATGATAGGGGGGCCATCTTTAGCGCTGACGTGGCGTCCAAGTCAACTTCACAGGAGAGGCGGACGACGAGCGTCGGCGCGTGGAAGCTCGTCGGTGGGAACCTGGCGGCGGTGGCTACATCGGGAAGGGCTCGAGGTCGGGCGCGAGTTCCCCCATGGCAACGTCCGACAGGGGCGGCTGCGTCAGCTGTGTCGGCATCACCCGAACCCGGGCGGCTGTTACACGCGGCGAGGCATTGGAGGCCTGGGGCAACGGCAGCAAGCGCTGGCGTCAGGCGGTGGCTAGCAGCGGCAGCCTGGAGCGGCAGCAGCAGGCAGCATCACGGGCGGAGCGGCGCAGGACGGCTGCGGCGCGGCTTGGCAGGTGCGGCCAGTCGCCGGCGAGGCACGAGCGGGTGGCGCGGCGGCGAGCTGCGATGCAGCAGCAGCAGCAACACGCATCGGCAAGGGAGCGCGGTGGCCAACGGCGGGGCGCGGGTGAGCTACGGGAGGTTGGCGGGGCGCGGGGCGCCAGCGCAGGCGTGCGAGGCGGGGGCAGCAAAGCAGCAGCCGTAGTGGCCAGCATTAGGAGATGACGGGGACGGGTTCAGCTGCTGCGCGGGGGCGCGACGCCGGGCCGGGCCCTCCCTGCTGAGCCCGATGGATGGCGGCAGAGGTGGCGCGCATGTGCACACGAGGTGTTTGAAAAAATGCCACAGAGAAAGGAGGAAGGAGGAGGAGGTTGACGCTGACATGTGGGCCCCGCCTGTCATAAACATGTTTACATCATCTAAACTGGTCATTATTTGAAAGTGGTTGTTTTTAGTCAAAAAATTAGAAAATTTTGGTAGTTTTTGTCATTTTTTAAGTGGAAGTTCTGTGGGACGCAAACCTTCATTGGCAGGTTTTTGTCAATCAATCTAAGTAGTAGTAGTACTTCGTTCTGAATTTCAGAGAAGAGAGCATGCGTTGAAGCACACCCAAAGTGCACATGTTTCTTCAGTTCGGAGGACTATACATACAGAGACAAACAGACAAACCAACACAAGCCGAAGCCCGCCGTCGCCGCTCCCCTCTCCTGCTCCCCCGCTCCTCCCTCCTCCTCCTCCCGTCCCTGTATCCCCCGCGTCGCCTCCCCGGGCGAGGCGACCGGGGGGCCCCGACGCCATTCCCCTCCCGCGCGCTCCCAAGCTCCTCCCCCCTGCCGTCGCCAGCGCGCCGCCGGGCCTTGCTCGCGTGGTGCCGGCGACGGCGGGCCTGCCTGTCCCCGCGCGTGGCCTCCTCTGCTCAGGCGATGGTGGTTGGCGGCGGTGTTCCTCGGCTGGCGATGGTGCGTCCTGGTGGCGGGGTCCGCGGGACGCGGGCGTGTCTGATGCGGTGGCGTGGCCGTTGGCCGCGGGGCGCGCGGCGGTGCGGCTAGCCGCCGGCCCTCACTCCGCCCAGATCTGGGCTCTTCTGGGCTCCAGCTGAGTTGGGGCAGGCCGGCGTTCCGGCGTGCGGCGGCGCGGCTCCCTGGCGGTGGTGGCGCGGCGTCGAGGGATGCGGGTGGTGGCGGCTTCGTCGGCCGAGATGTTGCAGCGTGGCGGCAGGGGTTGTCCGGATCTCTGGGGTCCGGCTAGGCCTGTGCGGGCCTGGTAAGCTCCTGTGTCACGTCCGGTCGGCTCCGCGTCGACGGTGGTGGTAGTCCCCTCCCATCGGCTGAGTTGCGGCTTCCTCCGAGCCTGTTGGCCCCTCGTCCAGGTCTCGTGTCGGTGGCTCAGCGAGACAATGTTGATGGTTCAGTGACTGTGGTAGCACATGTTGGTGGGCGGCAGTTCTAGTGGAGCGCTTCCGATCGTCCGGGGTGGTGGTGGTTGTTTGGGTTGGGAGAAATCCCTGGTGGCTTGTCCATCACCGACGTGGTGACGCCTGCGGGCGCCGCTGGACCCCCGGTAAACCCTTGGACTTGTCTGGGCAGCAGCGTCGTCGTCGCATTCCTTCCTGAAAATGCTGCTCGGTACGCGACGCCTCGGAGTGCTAAAAGCGCGGTGGTACTTCTCCGGTGGGTGCAGCGGTTACTGGCCATCTTTGTTTCGTCAACCTGCCATTGTCGGCATTTGTTTCTTTTTCTTTTTTTTCTTTTTTTTTGGCATGCTTGTGCTGCTTCCGTCTCAGCACCTATCGTGGATTGTATCGGATGGTTGCTTTGTAATACAAAGCAGGAACCCTTCTTCTTCGAATGGCGCATGTAACTTCTTCCAAACGGAAGTAGCAGTACTTCGTTCTGAATTTCAGAGAAGAGAGCATGCATGTTGAAGCACCTCGATCGGCACACCCAAACTGCACATGTTTCAGTTTGGGAATTCAGAAGACTACACATGGAGACACAAACAAACAAACCAACACCCTATTTACTTATTTATTTGATTTGATTTGAAACAATCAATCAACAAAACAAGCTGACGGACCAGGTTACATTACATTACATCATACACACAGCCACAGCCAGGAGGGGATCAGATCAGACGAGACCGGAACAGGAACAGGATTAGATGGGGATGGCTCTGGTGACGCGGGGGTAGACGACCCTGGCGGGGTGACCCATGATGCGGCGGCCCTTGCGGTGGCGGAACAGGTACACCGCCGCGCCCAGCGGCCACTCCACCACCCCCGTCACCAGGAAGGCCACGAACCCCAGCGTCGGCCCGACGACCTTGCACCGGCACGGGTTGCTCCGCGTCCCGCACTGCACGCACCCAGGAACGAACGCCATCGCTGCTCTCCTCTACTTGCTCGAAAGCTCAAGTCGCTCGGGCGTTCGTTCTAGCTGTATGTTGTGGGTGGTGATGGAGGCACGGTTCCCGGCCGTCATCACGCTATATAGAGAGAGGCTTCGCGCCGGGGACGCGTGGCGGCGACGGGTGTACGTGGGGGCGCTAGCAACTGCGTTTGCTGAGGTTGCAGATGGTTGACTGCCGCGTTGCAGGGAAGAAGCGCGGAACGAATCCTGAGCTCACACGTGTATCCTTGCTGTTCGCTCCTTGGAGGTTTCTCGAACCTCTCCTCACGCGTGGCATTGCACTCCTTGCACACGAAAGAGTAACAGGGTATCTCTCCAACACGCCGTCAACTAAATCGGACACGTCCGCATATACACGCTACGACACGTTCGCGGACATTGTACCTCATTCAATACTATGCATCAAATAAAGCGGACACGTATTTTCATCAATATTTAGATTTTTTTTACATAGTAAACGACTGTAGCCTACTCTTCGCCGGCCGTGGACACACCTGTGTTATACATCCTACTATTCGCCAGGCATGTGCACCTCCATGTTTCATGTTCTACTCTTCCTCGCCAGAGTCTGCCGCCTAGCCGTCGCCGTCGTTAGTGGAGGTAAAGAAAAAAAAAACTAGACCGATAGGGGAGGAGCCCCTGCGGCTTTTTTAATTAACACAAGAGGAATATGTCAAACGACTATAGGGTTCGAACCCGCACCGGTGGGAGCACGCAACTGCACTCCCACCACTGGGTAGGAGCCAATCCACGTCGGTGAAGGTAAGGTCAATGACCGAGTAGGGCGGCCCGGCATTATCATACACATCTGTAGTTGCTGACATTGGCAGCCATCCCGTCAGCCAGACAGCCACCACATGCGCCGCCTTCGCCGCGATCTCCTCGAACAAGTGGCCATGCTTCGCCTCGTTGATGCGAAGCTGCCACCTCATGAGACATGCCAAAAATCAGGCAACACTTTCTTCCAATGATATTATTGAAATCCAGTAGATCCGGCTTCAGTTCGATTTGGAGATGATTTTATAGCTTGTGTGCCTGAAAAACAACAAAGTGTTCCCTCTACGGGAGTGCTTACCGACTGGCGGCAGATGTGCTTGCAAACTCGTCGATTGCTTCTTCTATATGTCACTCTGATGGTAGCCGGGATGAATGGAAAACTTTCTGGCGTAGCCAACCACACCTCCAAAGGTGCAATATTTTGTGTGGCGCTTAGCCTAGAGGTGACGACAATTTGCCCGGTGTGTGGAAGGAAAGTTGAGGACTCGTTCCATGTGTTTTGTGCGTAGAACCATGCTGAGTGACTTTGGAAGGCCATGGTTGCAGAGTCGAATCTTCTGGCGTGTACAAAGATACAACCGGTTGAAATTGACTGGTTCATCCCCTTATATATGAGATCGATGAGCCTACCCGAGTGTGCTTGATGATGTTGTTTTGGGGGATCTAGCATGGTCGAAATGAAATTGTTCGCCCAAAACCTGCACCTCTCATGGATGTATCTGTTCAATTCCTACCTTGCTATTTGGCATCTCTATAATCTTTGCAACTTAATCCTAATGGTAATCCAATCAAAGCAAATTTAATAGCTATTACGGGTTTTGTAACACCCCGATAATTAATCTAAAGTAACCTCACCCTAATGTGCCATGTCATCGTGTTTTATTAAACCAGATAGCCCCTTGATGAAAATTTGAGTCAAATTCAAATTGCAAATAACAAGTCAAATTCTTATTTCTTCAAACTATCAAATAAAAATGTTCGATGGGTTGAAAATTTCACTAAGTAATTAAGATGTAGAAACCAACATGTAATGGATTTTTAATTGTCCCTATAAATATTTAAAGTGGCCAAGAAGCACTTATTATGCATATTTTAATATAAACTTAATTTCAAACATTTCTAGTTAACCTCAAACTTTTTGGGAGCACCAAAATATCAGGAGTAAATTATGTGAGAAGTTTAAAATTTAACTAAAATCTTTTAGTGTCAAAATTAATACAAAATAGGGGATAAATAAACTAACAGAAAAAGGAAAGAGAAAAGAAACGAAAAAGGCAAAGTGCTACTGTGCACTTTGGCCCAACTAGCTACAGGAAACAGCCCAACCCACTAGTCATTCCCGTCCTTCCGCTATAGGCAGAGAGGGGTGGCGTGCATCCATGCCGTCTTGGCCATGGATGGCCTCCACGTAGCCTCCCCTCGACCTATAAGGCATCCTCCCGAAACCCTAGCCCTCTCTCATCCGGTTCCTCCTGTTTCCCCATCGCGCCCCTCCCCATTTGCTCGTAATCGAGCTCAAAAGCTCGTGCGGTGACTGTGCTTGTCGTCACTGTTGCCGTAGCCACTGCCATCGCCATCGCAGGAGAAGGAGTCTAGGAGATCCGCCGCTGTCAGCTTCGTCCGTCCAGGGCACCAGCTCAAGCCAGACCGGCCCGTGCGCATGCCATCGCCGTCGTATTCGTCACGTACACCGCCGACCGCCGTCGTTGATTCCCACCGCTCCGGTCTACCCCGGCCTCCTCGACCGCGCCCCCGAGCTCGCTGTGATCTCCGCTCCCGGACCCCCTCTCTGCCTGCTTCAATCTGTCGCCATTGACGTCGTCCCCGCGCTCGGCTGCCATGGCCGGAGCTCGCTCTGGGCGTGCTCGCCCGCGGCCCTGACCACGCCCGTTTCCCTGCTCACCCCAGCGACCAGCATGCGCCCACGCGCTCCGGTGCGCCCCCGAACGCGAGACCCACGACATCCGGCCACCGCTACTGCTACCTGCGGCTGCAACCGCGCCGTCCCGCGCGCCTCCGCCCTCGCCTGCTCGCTGCTGCTGCCCTGAGCGCGGCTGGTGCTTGCTGTTGCCATAGCCGGTGCCCAGCCTCGCCAGCTCCGCTCCGGTGCCACTCGCCGCATGCGCCCCCCCCCCTCCCCCACCAGCTGCTGGTGCTGCTGCTGGCCATGGCCGAGCGGCCATGCGCGCGTGTGTGCGTGCGTGTGTGTATTAGGTTAGCCTAGGATTAGATTAGTACTAACCTAGTCTGTAGCAAATGACATGTGTGACCCCTATTGATTAGATTAAAGAAAATCAAATTAGAAATTGTTAAGACACTGACGTGTGGGACCCCTGAGCCCTATTGACCCGTCAACAGGTCATCGTTGGCTGCTGACTGGGCAGTAAACGGGCCCACTGGTCAACCTTTGTGCACTACTGGGTGCACCCAACCCTTCTGTTATATATTTTTCGAATTAAGTTTATTGAAATAAATCCAGAAAATATTTAAAACTTTGAAAAATCATATAAAATAAATCATAACTTGGATGGTAATAATTTATATATGAAAAACGGTCAGAAAAATATGACGAATCCGATTACACACTCTGTTCTCCTGCCACACGCCCCTAGCACAGCGAACATGCAACCGTTTCCCTCCATTTCATCTGTCCGAAAAAGCCAAACACCGGGAACACTTTCCCGGATGTTTCCCCCTTTCGCCGGTAGCACCTAGTACTGCGTTAGGTCATTCCTAGCACCGTGTATTGCCATGTTATGCTTTGTGATACTTTGATTGCTCTGTTATTTATTGTGTTCCCCCTCTGTTACTTCTTTCCGATAGACCCCGAGACCGCGGTTGAACCAGTGATCGACTACTTCACCTTCGAGGGTCC
>NC_057807.1:37442232-37446537 GCF_018294505.1 Triticum aestivum
CCGTATATCGCCTATTCCTTCTCTCTACTGCTTGCATTAGAGTAGTTTAGCATTTTACTACTTTCGGTTAATCCTATTCTGCTGCATAGCCTGTCATTGTTACTACAACTGTTGATACCTTTACCTGCAATCCTACATGCTTAGTATAGGTTGCTAGTACTTCATCAATGGCCCTACATTCTTGTCCGTCTGCCATGCTGTATTATCGGGTCGTGATCACTCTGGAGGTGATCACGGGTATATACATACATACATGCATGCATACTATACAGGTGGTGACTAAAGTCGGGTCGGCTCGTAGAGCACCCGCAAGTGATTCAGATATGGGGCTGAAAGGACAGGTGGTTCCATCCAGGTAGTGGTGGACCTGGGTTCCGACGGCCCCCGAGTGTTACTTTGTGGCGGAGCGACAGGGCAGGTTGTGACCACCTAGGAGACAGGTGGGACTGGCCCTGGTCGGCGTTCGCGGTTACTACATAATAACACGCTTAACGAGATCTTGATATTTGATTCGAGTCTGGCCATTGGCCTATACGCACTAACCAACTACGCGGGAACAGTTATGGGCACTCGACGTCGTGGTATCAGCCGAAGCCTTCTTGACGTCAGGGACTAAGCGGCGCGTGTCGGGTTGGACCGCGTAATGCAACTTCCTTTGTAATGGAGGTTGCTAGGTCTGCTCACCGGCCGTGTACGCAACGTGCAGGTGTGCAATGGGCGATGGGCCTAGACCCCTGTGTGCTTAGGCGTGCAGGTGTGCAATGGGCGATGGGCCTAGACCCCTGTGCGCTTAGGATTTAGACCGGCGTGCTGACCTCTCTGTTGTGCCTAGGTAGGGCTGCAACATGTTGATCTTCTGAGGCCGGGCATGACCCAGGAAAGTGTGTCCGGCCAGAGGGATCGAGCGTGTTGGGAAATGTGGTGCGCCCCTGTAGGGAAGTTGATATATTTGAATAGTCGTGTCCACGGTAACAGGACGACCCGGAGTTGTACCTCGACCTTATGACAACTAGAACCGGATACTTAATAAAACACACCCAGACAAGTTTCGGAGACAACCCGGTGATCGTTTTCCCACAGGGCGACGAGGGGAGGATCGCCGGGTAGGATTATGCTATGCGATGATATTTGGTGAACTTACCATCTACTCTCTTCTACATGCTGCAAGATGGTGGCTGCGAGAAGTGTAGTCTTCGATAGGACTAGTTATCCCCCTCTTATTCTGGCATTCTGCAGTTCAGTCCACCAATATTGCCCCTTTACACATATACCCATGCATATGTAGTGTAGATCCTTGCTTGCGAGTACTTTGGATGAGTATTTACGGTTGCTTTGCTCCCTCTTTTACCCCTTTCGACTCTTCTCGGATGACGCAACCAGATGTTGGATCCCAGGAGCCAGACTCCACCGTCAACGATGACCCCTACTACACCGAGGGTGCCTACTACTACATTCAGGCCGCTGACGACTGGGAGTAGCTTAGGAGGATCCCAGGCAGGAGGTTTGCGCCTCTTTCGATCGATATCCCAGTTTGTGCTAGCCATCTTATGGCATCTTGTTTGACTTAAGTCTGTACTCAGATATTGTTGCTTCCGCTGACTCGTTTATGTTCGAGCACTTGTATTCGAGCCCTCGAGGCCCCTGGCTTATAATATGATGCTTGTATGACTTATTTTACTTTTAGAGTTGTGTTGTGATATCTTCTCGTGAGTCCCATGATCTTGATCGTACATATTTGCATGTATGATTAGTGTACGATTGAATCAGGGACGTCACAGGTTTTCAAACACACAAGGTCCACATGTAATATGACCAACTTGGATGTAGCCACCATGGACTAAACCAGTCCCTGGACGAGTGAAGTTGAGCAACGAATGACTGAGTCTTCGAAGAAAAGACGGGAGAAGGTATGATCCCAAGGGGCCATGTGGGCTCCATAATCTTTAGCTCTTATTAACATCTCCACACAAGCATTGTTGTTTTTGAAGCTAAAATTTTGGTAATCATGGAAGGTGCTTCTTTGACTCTAACTGCTTGTAGGTTGTAGCCATGATCGAAGGTGGAGATCGTGACAAATCAAAGTATTCATTCTTGATTAGAGAGATCATTAGTGATATGGAGGAAAGCGGTTCTTGCATTACTCATATTCGACAGAACGCAAGTAGTGCTAGTCATTTCATGGCTAATTTTAGTAAGTTGCAATGCTAAACCGTTGTGTGGCGATTGTAAGTAATGCAAGAATTCTTTTTGCAAAAAAGGGCGGCCGAGCAGCACATGTTTCTTCTGTGCCCTATCAAATCGTGCATGTGTATGAGGCTAGTACCAAAGGAGTGATGAAAGGAAGGGGTGGGGTGGTTTTTTGAATTTTTTGGTGCATGCTTACTCCGTTTTTCGAGGTTGTTCGGTGAGAGGTGGGGGAGTAAACATTAGGGAAGAAAAAATTGCTATAAGCTATAAATAGGACGTGGGGTATCTGTTTCAGAAAAAACATGATGCGAGGGGGGAGGTATGTTGTAAGACCTTGAAGTATGTCTAGAAGGGGGGTGATTAGACTACTTGACCAATTAAAAACTTAACCTTTTCCCAATTTTAGTCTTTGGCAGATTTTAACTATTTTAGCACAAGTCAAGCAATCTTCACACAATTCAAGCAAGCATGCAAAGAGTGTATGAGCAGCAGAAAGTAAAGCATGCAACTTGCAAGAATGTAAAGGGAAGGGTTTGGAGAATTCAAACGCAATTGGAGACACAGATGTTTTTTGTCGTGGTTCCGATAGGTGGTGCTATCGTACATCCACGTTGATGGAGACTTCAACCCACGAAAGGTAACGGTTGCGCGAGTCCACGGAGGGCTCCATCTAAGAAGGGTCCACGAAGAAGCAACCTTGTCTATCCCACCATGGCTGTCGCCCACGAAGGACTTGCCTCACTAGCGGTAGATCTTCACGAAGTAGGCGATCTCCTTGCCCTTACAAACTCCTTGGTTCAACTCCACAATCTTGTCAGAGGCTCCCAAGTGACACCTGGCCAATCTAGGAGACACCACTCTCCAAGAAGTAACAAATCGTGCGTTGATGATGAACTCGTTGCTCTTGTGCTTCAAATGATAGTCTCCCCAACACTCAACTCTCTCTCACAGGATTTGAATTTGGTGGAAAGAAGATTTGAGTGGAAAGCAACTTGGGGAAGTCTAGAGATCAAGATTCATATGGTAGGAATGGAATATCTTGGCCTCAACACACGAGTAGGTAGTTCTCTCTCAGAAATAGGAGGCTGGAAGTGTAGGCTTGTTCTGATGGCTCTCTCCACGAATGAAGAGGAGGTGGAGGGGTATATATAGCCTCCACACAAAATCTAACCGTTACACACAATTTAACAATCTCGGTGGGACCGAATCAACAAACTCGGTCAGACCGATTTAGTAAACCTAGTGACCGTTAGTGATTTCAGTGGGACCGACATGCAACTCGGTAGGACCGATATGGTTAGGGTTAGGGCATAATGTAATCTCGGTGAGACCGATTACATAAACTCGGTGAGACTGATTACACAAATTTGCACCTCTCATGGATGTCTCTATTCAATTCCTCCCGTGCTATTTGGCGGCTTCGTGATCTTTGCAACTTAATGCTAATGGTAATCCAATCAAAGTAAATTCAATAGCTATTACGGGTTTTCAGCACACAAGGTCCACATGTAATATCACCAACTCGGATGTAGCTGTACCATGGACTAAACCGGTCCCCGGACGAGGAAAGTTGAACACCGACCGACTGAGTATTGGAATAAAAGGCAGAAGAAGGTATGATCCCAAGGGGCCATGTGGGCTCCATCATCTTTAGCTCTTATCAACATCTCCACACAGGCATTGTTGTTTTGGAAGCTAACATTTTGGCAATCATGGAAGGTGCTTCTCTTCAGTGGAGTAACTTACCTGTTGACATTGAATCTGACTGCTTGTAGGCTCTAGCCATGACCAAAGGTGGAGATCATGACAAATCAAAGTATTCATTCTTGATTAGAGAGATCATTAGTAGTATGGAGGCAAGTGGTTCTTGCATTACTCGTATTTGATAGAACGAGAATAGTGCTAGTCATTTCATGGCTAAATTTTGCAAGTTGCAATGCTAAACTGTTGTGTGGCGATTGTAATCCCTAAGTTTCGAGTAATGCAAGAATTCTTTTCGCAAAACAGGACAGCCAAGCAGCACGTGTTTCTTCTGTGCCCTATCAAATCGTGCATGTGCATGAGGCTCGTACCAAAGGGGTGGAGGAAAGGAAGGGGTGGGGTGGTTTTCTGAATTTT
>NC_057807.1:37447076-37455426 GCF_018294505.1 Triticum aestivum
AGGGAAGGAAAAATTGCTATAAACTAGAAATAGGATGTGGGGTATCCATTTGAAAAAAAAAACATGATGGGAGGGGTTAGGTATGTACAAGGTGGGAGGAGGTGGAAGTGATGGAAGCGAAATGTACAAACTCCATTTTAATGGTAGAGATCAGTGCTGTATACAGGACATGGAGACAAGCCATGCTACAATACCTCGCCAATCCGCTAACTGGTAATTCGTGAGCTGTTTAATTTCTTGAAGGTTTGTTAGATAATAATTTGAGTGACTACTTGAGGGCAAAAACACCGCTTCTAACAATAACCACTATTGCTACTGGCTACAAATGGTCTCACGATCCAGGTTTCAATTGCTGCCCTTCTAGACTCGCTCACTGCTCATGCTGCCCATCTATTGAACTACATCAAAGATGTTGCTACTATAGTTAGTTTTGTTGTCATCGGCATCAGTGGTGGAGCTAAATAAGATTTTTTATGTAGGGACAAAAGACAAACCCTAAACATCTGAGGGGAGCAAAATACTATTTTTTCTAATCTAAGCACTCTATTCCCCCTTCATAGTTTTTTTGCGAAAATGATTCAAATCTATTATCAAAGTTCACCGGAAGTACACAACATCTCAAACATAATAAAAATTACATTGAGATTCCGAGACCACCAAACGACCACTACCACCGTGTGAACGAGCTGCCGATACGCCGCTGTCGCCACTCCCCTACTGGAGCCGGCTTGACCTTGTCGATGACAACCGGGAAGTCTTCGCGCACATGCCCCTAAGGACCAGCGCCCTGGAGCCGCAGTCGCCGTCGTTGAACTCTTGCATAGATCTGAAACACCTGACACCAAATATCGCCACATGAAGAGAAACCCTAACCTCACCGCCCGAAGGAGATGGCAAGAATCTACGCCGGGGCTCCTGTTTTGGAATTTCAAAAAATGTTCCTGTTTTAAAAAATAGTTCATAAATTTAGAAAATGTTCATGTGTCCATTTTTGCAGGTGTTTAAAAAATTGCTCACAATTTTAAAAAAAAATATGATTGTGTCTCTCAGGACGAGATTCTGGTGGGATCGCATCCTCTCGCTACCTTAATGGGCCGGCCCAGGTTAGCCTCATTTTCGGCAGCCCAGCAGGCCGATGCGTGGGCCCGGCCCATCTGCAGCCGAAGAAAACCCTAGATAAATCCCCACCTCCTCGAGAAAAACTATTAATCCCCAACCTCAAAGTTCATCCCATGCGCCTGCGGGCTGCGGCTCTCTCCCCCTTCTCCTCCTTCCTTCCCTCCCTCCCTCCATCCGCGTCGCTCGTTCAATGGTACGGTTCGTGTCTTGTTCCTTTCCATGGTCGATGAGAGGTTGTATGTAGCGGTGATGACAGATTTGTGGACTAGAGTTTCTTGAGCAGCGTCTGCAGACAACCCCTTGGCTGTCTGAGCTCCCACATCTTAACTGATTAGTATGGGCGTGGATGATGAGATCACAAGTAAAAAATACAGTTATCCCTGTCTTACTTCCTCGGAAGGCTGCTGAGAATACTTCGAATCTGACACGATTACGGTGCACTATTCTTTTCATATCTTTTTTTCATAATCGTGTAGGATATTGGCCGGTGATGACTTGTATTGGTTGCTGAACAGGCACATTGATTGCCTGGACTCTGTCGACATTTCGCATGAACTAGGACGGTCTGAGGCTGAGTTCATCAAAGCTTGTCATAACTAGCTGTTATTTGTCTAAATTGCACCGATATGGTTAAATAAGTCATGCATTTTTATTGGACGGTATCTGTAGGATATGTGTTTTTTGACATATTGTATCATGCGAGTCTTTTTCCTGTTGGAGATTATTGGTTTCTGTGCTAAGCTATCGCCGGCAATGAGGAACGAAACCTGTGCCGGAGGCGGATGCGCCGATGTCGGTAACACAACCCTCTAAGAAGTTCTGAGCCCCTCCGTTGTTTTCTGGATGTTTATTTCTCTGATTATTGATATGTTGGATTTGTTTTGAGGATCGATTGATTTCGATGCGAGGTGATGATGTTATGTATGATAGTCTGTCAATCCCCTGATGTCACAAAGTGAAGACACGCATACATCCCGACAGGCTCTGATCGCATCTGAGTCCCACTCCCCCATTCCCTTCTGTTTTTTTTTCATGATCCTTACACTTTCGTTTGATTTTAAATATGCTTTTTGTAGCGTCTTTCATCAATCCAATAAAACATGCTACATGGTGTTTCAGGCGGGTAACGGCTTTGTCGAGAACGACATAATGTTTTGAACACGTTTCATGAACAACACTTGGGACTGTCAAAAAATTGACTGGTTTGAACCAAACTGAACAGCTTGCATTCCAGTATCATAAGGATCACTACTGCCAATGCTCCTTCATTGGGATATAATTGATATTCATGGGTACAGATTGGTTTAGGCCTCTTTTTAGTTCTTGTGAAAGTGCGCTCTGATTAACGGAATTTGTATGATATTATTGGTTGCCATGGTGAAGGTGAACCATGCTTGTCTCCAATGAACCGTCTGGTGTGCCTTTTTTGTCTTTAAAAAACATCACACCGAATCACATGTAAAATTGGCTGTTTCAATTCATGGCTTCAATACCCCTAGCGTTCTCTTAGCCAAGCGCACAGCCAGTACTCTGTTTTAGAGTAGTATAATTGCTTTGTCTGGTAAGGTCTACTTGTCAATGACCCGTTATTAGTCTTGTAGATTTTATTTTAACAAGTGTCCTTAATTTGGCTTTTGTTAGTTTGTCTTGGTTGGAATCCCCATGTCCCTTCCTACAGTGTGTTATTTTCTATCGGTCCTTGAGGGATTCTCTCTGACTTAGCTTGTTCTTTTAGCCTTCTCTGGTAGCTACAAGCATATTGGGCCGGTAATCAGTTTTCAGGCACTGATCAGATCCTGGGACTTCATGCCCCTTTGATATATTTGTAGATGTTTCGCTGCTGGGAAATTTATGGCAATGATGATATATTCTCAAAACATTCGCAGTTGCCGCTAAAAGTGCTTTTGCACAGCCAGGCTTGTGAGCTAATGCTGTTAGATCTTTTCTCATCCTTCCCTTTTTGTTCTTGAAACTGTTGATACAATGTTTTTTCCTCGGATGCCTGACTGCAATTCTGACGTCCAACCACCAAAAAGTTTAGATTTGATCTATGTAACCTGTATGTTTGTGTTTTTGTTAATGTTTGTCCGGTGATGAAAAACCTGTTAAATCATACCATCTTTCGGGGCTGATCGGTCGCTATGCGTCCATGCTGCCATTCCGTAATTCTGAGGACAAATTTATCAGCCTTTGAGTGTTAGTTCATGTTGAACAACACTTTTTGTTCGGAATCATGTGACTCGAGCTCCTTGATGATTCAATTCCTCTATTATATTTCACCAGGCTTGAATTTTCCAAAAGGGCTATACTTTATGGGATCTGCTTCGCCTACTCCTAATTGCCCCTGCTTATCGTTATATGTTTGATGGTTTTAAGTTTCTCTTCTCTTCAGTTCAGTCAGTTCTGCGAGTCCAGTGATGGCACATCTTTGAGACCTGAGTTTACTTAGTTGATGAACATCATAAGCATAATCCCTGAGGGCCGCCGATTGGATCTTCTATTGTTCCTTGATCTTCTTTCTTCACTTTTGTTGTACTATTCTTTTGCTTGATGGAGATGTATTTGCCTACAAGACAGCTCGATCATCCTTCACCATGGTACTTTCCTTGTTCTGAAATTCTCTATTTGGAAGAAGTGGTGACCCGAACTGAGGATAGTGCAGTTTAATTTTTTTTCCTAGGGTGTTTTCTTTCATATGGATCGAAGAGTGTTGTTCTTTTTTTTCTTCTCTATTTGTTTTTTGCTATTTGGCAGCCTTTTGAAAATTACTAATCTGTTGATACAAATATACAAATGTTCTGAGGTTGCTCTTGGGAAATTTACTTGTTTTTACTATCTTGTTCTCTGGAGGATAACATAAATACTTTCCAATGATGATCAAACTAAATACTTTCGTTCTTCTGATGCGCCATCTCATGGCGTGGTGTGGAAGCAATTTGGAGACCTGAACTGAGGAAATTCTTTATTATGTGTTCTTCCCGCCCCAAAACAATGTTGTTTATATCATGTTTTCCTCTTGTACTCCCTCCGTCCGAAAATACTTGTCATCAAAATGGATAGAAGGGGATGTATCTAGAACTAATATACTTCTAGAAACATTCTCTTTTATTCATTTTGATGACAAGTATTTCCGGACGGAGGGAGTAGTTGGCAATGCAAAAATGTTATGTGTTTATTATATCAAATCATGTTGTGTTACCTGTCTTCTGGCACATTTATTAACACAAGAATAAGAATATGTCCATATTTTGCCTAGTATATGATTTTATTTCTTTAGGTTTTTGTTTTGTTTCTGATTTTGTTGCTCCTGCATTCATTTGGTGGATGAAAGCAAACACTCAATTGTTCGTGAGTTGTAGCACTCTTATATTCAGAACATTTTTTGACCACCTCTCAAGTATGTATTGTTTTAATACTTACAAAATTCTTTAGATATCTAGTCTGATTGCAAGTATTAAAACCTAGATTTTCTTCTTAGAAATTGTTCTAAAATATTTAGAATTGTTTATTTTTCCTGCTGGCAAGTGATGATCAGATATCCTACACTCTCAATGGAAAATTCCATGTGTGGACTAATAATCTCTGCTTATTATCTGATGCCTTGTGTAAAGGAATCTATTTATCTTCTCTTTTTCCCATAGAAATTTATCGAACAACAGGTGGCAAATGATGTTAAATGTTATATGCTAAACACTGAATCTTTGATATGTTTACAAAACTCCGCTTATTATCTGATGCCACCCATCAGCTTCATTATATCCTGTCTGCATATTGGTATACTGCTTTATTTATGTCTCTTCCTGTGGATTTCTTTTGATTAATGGCAGTGATTTGAATCTTACCCGCGCTTCTGATAAATTCATGAAGTACAAGGGAAAACATGGTTGAATTTATTAATATGAGCCATAAAATAACAAACTCTGATTGTTGTCATCCTATTTTAGACTTGTGTGTGTTCTGGTTAGACCATGGCTGTGATGATAAACACTTTCAGCAAACATGCCAGTTCTGCTTCTGAAAACTCATGACTGAGAAACCTGTTATGCAAGATCTGAGCCATTGCATCTTGAAAAATGTATGTTGTGTTTTCCGTTTGTAGGTTATGTCATGTTTTGTAAAAAAAACGTAAAACATTTTGTCATTGATCTGATGTTTAAAACTGCCCGGTGATCAACCTAAATACTTTCGTTCTTCTGATGTGCCATCTGATGGCCCGGTGAGGAAGCACTTTGGAGACCTGAACTGAGGATATATTTGATCATATTGTTCATCCCACAGAACTGGATTTTGTGCTTTTTATGCTTGATTACTGAACAAAAGTTTTGTGTTTGTTGCTTCACAACTGGAAGAATGGCCTGTTGTTAACAGTTTGGTCATCCTGTAGAGGGAAGCATAGATGAATGGAAACACCGGCCAGCATTAAACATCACGGTGCTTTATCAAACTGCGTCGTGTTACCTGTCTTCTGGCACATTTTGTAACATTAGAAAATGTCCAAATTTCTGGTGATGTTTTATTTCTGAGCTTCTTATACCAATGTTGGAGGTGTCTGTGTCTAAACATTGGCTTCCATCATTTAGATGGAAGTGAGGATCCTTTCCCCAGCTGATCAACTATGATTATACTGTGCGCAAATGTGATCCTTTATCATAGGATTCAAGCCAGAAATCTGATCCATCTCACCCAACATTCTCTAACCCTCTTTTTTCTGTTTGTATTTTTCCTTTGTTTATCTGTTCTGATTTGTAAACTGAATGGTAGTGAGCCCAAATGATCGACTATGATTATACTATGCGCAACCGTAATCCATCGGGATCCCAAGCCAGAAATCTGATCCATCTTCGTTTATGTTTGCCACATGTAATCCTCATCAGAGGGTTCCAAGCCAAAAATCTGATCCATTGATTTCTGCTTACATAGTCCTCTTTTGTGCAATATGATTGCCACTTGTGTTTTGAGTAGGGTTAGTAATTCAACATCTGATTTTACTTAGAATGGAGATGTTTTTAGCAAATGAGGACTCTTATGTTTATTCTCATACACTTGATATTTCAAAATTCTGCTTTTTAAAATTGAATCTCGGCCTGTCAGAAATCCATAGCCCACTGAATCTGAGTAGTGACTCTGAGATTTTCTTTGAGGAATACAAAATCGAGTTTTTTAAAACTGATGGTTGGCCTGTCTAATGTTTTCTTTCTATACACTTGTCCCCTCTATCTTAGTAGCCAACGGAAGAGATGTATTCTAAGTTTAGCCCTCTTGGTTATTCTGATTCATTTGACGTTTCAAAATCGAGCTTTTTATAATAGATGAACCGACCAGCATCGTACTTTATTTACCTTGCAATATTGGTTGCTGATACGTGCTCAGCTGAAGATCTTCCTCCCCAAGCTGACACTGCTGCCTCGTCTTCCCCTAGCTAGCACTGAAAGAGGTTTAGTTGAAGGTTCTTGCCTTCTGTTAGCTATTGCATCCGATTTGTGAGTTGTAGAGGAATTGATGCACCGTCATTTACCATAGCTTTTAACTTGTACTCCCTCCGTTTCTAAATAAAAGTTTTTTTACAGATTTCAAATTTCAATACAAACTACATACGGTTGTATATAGACATATTTTAGAGTGTCGGTTCACCCATTTTGCTCCGTATGTAGCCCCTTATTTTAGAGTATTTAAGAACGGAGGGAGTAAATTCAAATTCTTCCTTCGGAGTGGTAGAAAAACATGTAAATTCAAATACTGATTTTGAATTCGGTTTGTTCAGTGAATGCAAATCGTAATGCAACTAATTGGTTTGGTGCTGCAGGTGGTAGTTCGTGGTGCATTGGCCCTCTTGCAGTGCTGGCATTTTGCTGTGGGGTCTTTGTCTGGTGATGATCAGTCTACAATACGTTTGATTATCATGCCGTTGTGCAGAGGAAACAGAGTAAAGAAAATCCAAGTTCTGCATGGTTTAATGTTGCTTCACATTTGGCCTGGTACAAATCTATCTGCACAGAGAAACAATGGAGCATTCAATCGGGGCAACATTGCTGATCCAGTCTCAGGATGATCTGCTGTGTCTTCTAATATCTTTGTTTCTCGTTTGGAAAAAAAATTCAAGCAAAGATTACAGATTGATAATAAATGGATCGAATTTTTGCTCGTGCTACTGATTAAATGTGAAGCAAATTATCGTGCTACTGATCCAGTCTCAGGATCGAATTTCAAGCAAAGATTACAGATTAAATTTTTGCCTAGATCTATTAGATGGTTACAAATCATTCTGCACAGAGAAACAATTCATGCATGCATCTTGCTACACCCCAAGTGCCGTCAGACAAGTCCCCTAGAACAAGGCATGAATGATAAATCGTTAAACAAAGTGCTCTCAGTACAATGGTCACAGTAAAAACAACACACCGACGAAACCTATATGGCTATATACTTGGATAGGAGGAAAGGTATATGGTCCGTCAAAAAAGGATGCTTGGGCTGCTCAGGATTTGGACGCCCTATGTCCGCGTCTGAACCAGATTACTCAGCAAACCGACACCGTACGATGGGTTTGGAACAACTCTCAGGTGTACACCTCTGTATTCACATACCGGTCCCAACTCATTGGCTCTGTCGCCCTTCAGATTTGACAAGCCTAAGTCGAGCCTAAGTGCCGCTTCTTCATGTGGCTTTGGCTGCATGGAAGCATCCTTACCAAGGACAGTTTAGCATCATGTGGCTTTGGCTGTATGGAAGCTTTGGCTGCCAAATTTGGTCGGTTCTAACCAATCTCCTATATATTTAACGGAGTAAAAAATTTAAATTTAAATGAACAAAGATTCGATAAACCATTGAACCATACTTTAGCGACCACCGAAGCATAGTCTAAAACCTTAATCGTCGGACTTGTAGAAGGCAAGCCACTCCGCCTGTGAATTCCTACTGCCCATGGGGTCTGGCCATGTGTCGTCGTTGCTGCAGTCGCGGAAGATCCTTCGTCATTCTTCTATGTCAAAGTCATCATCGGTGCCGCCGTCCTCGTCGTCACCCGAGACGTCGATGACCTTCCCCTCCGCTGTGCACTCCCTGAAGATCTTGCGCTCTGCCTCAACAAGCTCGGGCTACTGGCGGCGGAGGTCCGCCATGTACTCCTCGACTGCGGCCTCTCCTGCGATCCGCTCCCTCGCCTCCCGGTCCTCTCTAGCTAGCGACACACTCACCAGCCCCGGTGGCACCGGGTCGTCGAGTGACGCCCCCT
>NC_057807.1:37455831-37490280 GCF_018294505.1 Triticum aestivum
CGTGAACATCGAGGAGGGAGGGGGGTCGCCGATGGCGGGGATGGGGGAGGAGGAGTGGCAGAGGAGGGTGGGTTATTTACTCCGCTGCCAAGCGGCAGAGTAAATATAGACGCCGGATAAATGGTGGAGGAAAAATTATTCTCCTCTATGGATTTTGGGGCCCGGTTAGAGGAGTAAAACCAGATTTTTGCTCCTCTTACCAGTTACAGGGGATCAGCTAGAGTGGGCGCAACCGGGTTTTCACCCCTCTAACTGGTTATACTCCCTACGTCTAGGTGCATAAGTCATTTTAGGTTGTGCGCCTAGTCTGGATCCGGCGGAGGCGGCGAAGGGAGCGTCTCCGGCCCAACGTTCGAACCAGAACAAAGTCGACGCTCCGGAGCCGACCGAGATGGAAGTCCCGATGCGGAGAACCGGAAGGAGCTGAACGACCGACTGCCAGAACTGGGAGCCGCCAGTTTTCTGGCAGAAGGCGAGGGGCTGCCCGTGCAGGTATTTGTTCCGGATGATGTCGAGCCAAAGACCACCATGGCCTTGCGAGATGCGCCAAAGCCACCGAGAGAGAAGGGCGATATTCATTCGCTTAGAGCACATAATGCCCAGGCCGCCCTGCTCCCTAGGCTTGCAAATGTACGGCCAACTGACCATATGATACTTCTGCTTGTCATTCTCGCCAGCCGAGTAGAAGCGAGACTGGACTTTGGCAATCTCATGGTGCGGGGTCTCATGGAGGTTGTAGAAGCTCATAAGAAACAATAGGAGGCTGGAGAGGGAAGAGTTGATGAGAATAGTCCGGGCTGCCTTAGATGACCACCTCCCCTGCCAAGGTTCGATGCGCGTTTGGAGCTTGGCCACGGTCGGGCGCAAGTCCGCGACGGTGAGCCGGGAGTCACTAATGGGCGTACCCAAGTTGGTCATGGGAAAGGAGCCCAGGCGACAGTTAAGCCGGTTGGCAATGGCTAGACACTCCTCGGGAGGGTAGCCCATCACCATAACATCACTCTTGTCGAAGTTAATCTTAAGGCCAGGCATTTGTTGGAAGCAGAGGAGGAGGAACTTGAGGTTGGAAATGTCCGCCTCCGAGCCTTCGACCATGATGATGGTGTCGTCGACATACTGGAGGAGGGAAATCCCGGACCCTCCGGCAAGGTGGGGGTTGATCCCACGAATATGGCCAGCAGCCTTCGCCTTATCCAGGATGGTGGCAAGGGCGTCCACGACCATGTTGAACAGGCCGGAACGGGGAGAAGGGGTCGCCTTGTCGAACCCCACATAGGGTGGGGAAGAAAGGACCGATCTCGCTGTTGATGTTAACAGTCGTGCGACCGCAAGAGACCATCTGCATAACTCTGGTGATCCAACGGTCATCGAAGCCCTTCCAGAGTAACACTTCCCGAAGGAAGGACCAACTAATAGTATCATAGGCCTTATGGAAATCAATCTTCAGGAAGACAGCCTTGAGGTTTTGACAACTAAAAACATGGTCGGCGATGAGTTATGCAGATGACAGACGGACGGACGACGGCGACAGATGGACGACCATCGATCGAAGGTCAGTGATGAAGGCGGATATGGCATCGCGGTCCTAAGGGCGGCTAAAAGGCTACCAAAGTGATAACTGCTACCTCTTGAGCACTGCGTTGGATTTCCCCGAAGAGGAGAGGATGATGCAGCAAAGTAGCATAAGTATTTCCCTTGGTTTTTGAGAACCAAGGTATCAATCCAGTAGGATACCACGCACAAGTCCCTCGTACCTACACAAAACGATAGCTACTCGCAACCAACGCGATTAGGGGTTGTCAATCCCTTCACGGTCACTTACGAGGGTGAGATCTGATAGAGATGATAAATAATATTTTTGATATTTTTGATAGATAGATGCAAAGTGGAAAGTAAAAGGCAAAGTAAAAACAAAGCAAGTAATAAAGCGATAGAGATTGATATGATGAGAATAGACCCGGGGGCCATAGGTTTCAATAGTGGCTTCTCTCAAGAGCATAAGTATTCTACGGTGGGTGAACAAATTACTGTTGAGCAATTGACAGAATTGAGCATAGTTATGAGTATATCTAGGCAATGATCATGTATATAGGCATCACGTCCGAGACAAGTAGATCGAAACGATTCTGCATCTACTACTATTACTCCACTCATCGACCGCTATCCAGCATGCATCTAGAGTATTAAGTTAAAAACAGAGTAACGCCTTAAGCAAGATGACATGATGTAGAGGGATAAATTCATGCAATATGATAAAAAAACCATCTTGTTATCCTCGATGGTAACAATACAATACGTGCCTTGCAACCCTTTCTGTCACTGGGTAAGGACACCGCAAGATTGAACCGAAAGCTAAGAACTTCTCCCATTGCAAGAACTACCAATCTAGTTGGCCAAACCAAAAAGGATAATTCGAAGAGACTTGCAAAGATAACTCAATCATACATAAAAGAATTCAAAGAAGATTCAAATATTTTCCATAGATAATACTGGATCATAAACCCACAATTCATCGATCTCAACAAACACACCGCAAAACAAGATTACATCGAATAGATCTCCACGAGAGAGGGGGAGAACATTTTATTGAGATCCAAAAAGAGAGAAGAAGTCATCTAGCTACTAGCTATGGACACGAAGGTCTGAAGTAAACTACTCACACTTCATCGGAGGGGCTATGGTGTTGATGTAGAAGCCCTCCATGGTGGATGCCCCCTCCGGAGGAGCTCCGGAACAGGCCCCAAGATGGGATCTCGTGGATACAGGAGGTTGCGGTGGTGGAATTAGGTTTTTTGGCTCCGTATTTGGTGTGTCGAGGGTATGTAGGTATATATAGGAGGAAGGAGTACATCGGTGGAGCAACAGGGGGCCCACGAGATAGGGGGCGCGCCTAGGGGGCGCCCTCCACCCTCGTGACCGCCTCTGGCACTTCTTGGAGTAGGGTCCAAGTCTCCTGGATCATGTTCGGTGAGAAAATCACGTTCCCGAAGGTTTCATTCCGTTTGGACTTCGTTTGTTATTCTGTTTCTTCGAAACACTGAAATAGGCAAAAAACAGCAATTCTGGGTTGGGCCTCCAGTTAATAGGTTAGTCCCAAAAATAATATAAAAGTGGAAAATAAAGGACAATATAGTCCAAACCAGTAGATAAAGTAGCATGGAGCAATAAAAAATTATAGATACGTTGGAGACGTATCAATAACCCACAAGTGTAGGGGATCGCAACAACTTTCGAGGGTAAAGTATTCAACCCAAATTTATTGATTCGACACAAGGGGAGCCAAAGAATATTCTTGAGTATTAGTAGTTGAGTTGTCAATTCAACCACACCTAGATAACTTAGTATCTGCAACAAAGTATTTAGTAGCAAAAGTGGTATGATAATAAAGGTAACAGTGGCAAAAGTAAAGATAATAGTTTTTGGCTTTTTGTAGTAGTTGTAACAGTAGCAACGGAAAAGTAAATAAGCGAAGAACAGTATGTGAAAAGCTCATAGGCAATGGATCAGTGATGGATAATTATGCCGGATGCGATTCCTCATGTAATAGCTATAACATAGGATGACATAGAACTAGCTCCAGTTCATCAATGTAATGTAGGCATGTATTCCGTAAATAGTCATACGTGCTTATGGAAAAGAACTTGCATGACATCTTTTGTCCTACTCTCTCGTGGCAGCAGGGTCCTAGCGGAAACTAAGGGATATTAAGGCCTCCTTTTAATAGAGAACCGGAACAAAGCATTAGCACATAGTGAATACATGAACTCCTCAAACTACGGTCGTCACCGAGAAGTATCCCGATTATTGTCACTTCGGGGTTATCGGATCATAAACATAATAGGTGAATATAGACTTGCAAGATAGGATCAAGAACACACATATATTCATGAAAACATAATAGGTTCAGAACTGAAATCATGACACTCGGGCCCTAGTGACAAGCATTAAGCATAGCAAAGTCATAGCAACATCAATCTCAGAACATAGTGGATGCTAGGGATCAAACCCTAACAAAACTAACTTGATTACATGGTAAATCTCATCCAACCCATCACCGTCCAGCAAGCCTACGATGGAATTACTCACGCACGGCGGTGAGCATCATGAAATTGGTGATGGAGGATGGTTGATGATGACGACGGCGATGAATCCCCCTCTCCGGAGCCCCGAATGGACTCCAGATCAGCCCTCCCGGGAGAGATTAGGGCTTGGCGGCGGCTCCGTGTCGTAAAACGCGATGAAACTTTCTCTCTGATTTTTTTCTCCTCGAATGTGAATATATGGAGTTGGAGTTGAGGTCGGTGGAGGTTCAGGGGGCCCACGAGATAGGAGGGCACGCCCTATGGGGGGGCGCCCCCCTGTCTCGTGGATAGGCCGTGGGCCCCCTGGTGTATTTCTTTCACCCAGAAATTCTTATTAATTCCAAAAAGTGCCTCCGTGGATTTTCAGGACATTCCGAGAACTTTTCTTTTCTACACATAAAACAACATCATGACAGTTCTGCTGAAAACAGCGTCAGTCCAGGTTAGTTTCATTCAAATCATGTAAATTAGAGTCCAAAACAAGGGCAAAAGTGTTTGGAAAAGTAGATACGTTGGAGACGTATCAACTCCCCCAAGCTTAAACCTTTGCTTGTCCTCAAGCAATTCAGTTGATAAACTGAAAGTGATAAAAAAAACTTTTACAAACTCTGTTTGCTCTTGTTGTTGTAAACATGAAAAGCCAGCATTCAAGTTTCAGCAAATATTATGAAGTAACCATACTCACAATAACACTTAGGTCTCACAATTACTCATATCAATAGCATAATCAGCTAGCAAGCCATAATAATAAAACTCGGATGACAACACTTTCTCAAAACAATCATAACATGATATAACAAAATGGTATCTTGCTAGCCCTTTCTGAGACCGCAAAACATAAATGCAGAGCACCTTTAAAGATCAAGGGCTGACTAAACATTGCAATTCATGGTAAAAGAGATCCAGTCAAGTCATACCCAATATAAACCAATAGTAATGAATGCAAATGACAGTGTGCTCTCCAGCTGGTGCTTTTAATAAGAAGGGTGATGACTCAACATAAAAATAAATAGATAGGCCCTTCACAGAGGGAAGCAGGGATTTGTAGAGGTGCCAGAGCTCGATTTTAAAATAGAGATTGAATAACATTTTGAGCGGCATACTTTCACTGTCAACGCGACAACTATGAGATGGCTGCATCTTCCATACTACATGCATTATAGGCAGTTCCCAAACAGAATGGTAAAGGTTTATACTCCCCAACCACCAACAAGCATCAATCCATGGCTTGCTCGAAACAACGAGTGCCTCCAACTAACAGCAGCCCTGGGGGAGTTTTGTTTAATTATTTTGATTTGCTTTGATCTTTTTGGATCATGGGACTGGGCATCCCGGTTACCAGCCCTTTTCTCGTGAATGAGGAGCGGAGTCCACTCCTGTTGAGAATAACCCACCTAGCATGGAAGATATAGGCAGCCCTAGTTGTAACATGAGCTGCTCGAGCATACAAAACAGAATTTCATTTGAAGGTTTGGAGTTTGGCACATACAAATTTACTTGGAACGGCAGGTAAATACCACATATAGGAAGGTATAGTGGACTCATATGGAACAACTTTGGGGTTTAAGGAGTTTGGATGCACAAGCAGTATTCCCGCTTAGTACAAGTGAAGGCTAGAAAAAGACTGGGAAGCGACCAACTGAGAGAGCGACAACAGTCATAAACATGCATTAAAATTAATTCACACCAAGCACAAGCATGAGTAGGATATAATCCACCATGAACATAAATATTGTGAAGGCTATGTTGATTTGATTCAACTACATGAGCGAACATATGCCAAGTCGAGTCACTCGATTCATTTAAAGGAGGATACCATCCCATCATACCACATCATAATCATTCTAATAGCATGTTGGCACACAAGGTAAACCATTATAACTCATAGCTAATCAAACATGGCACAAGCAACTATAATCTCTAAATGTCATTGCGAATATGTTTACTTCATAATAAGCTGACTCGGAGACGATGAACTCATCATATTTACAAAAACAAGAGAGGTCGAGTTCATACCAGCTTTTCTCATCTCAATAAGTCCATCAATATCGTCATTATTGCCTTTCACTTGCACGACCGAACGATGTGTATAATAATAAGAGTGCATGTGCATTGGATTAAGCTGGAAACTACAAGCATTCAACTCAAGAGAGAAGACAAGTAATGTGGGCTCCAATTTAAATAAACAATCATGCATATGAGAGCCACTAAACATTTTCAATATGGTCTTCTCGACCCCCAAAGGAAAGAAAAGCAAATAAAACTATTTACACGGGAAAGCTCCCAACAGGTAAGAAGAAGAACTAGAAATCTTTTTGGGTTTTCATTTTAATTTCTACTACAAGCATGGAAATTAAACTAACTAAATTTTTTTGGTTTTTCTTAAGATTTATCAAACACACAAGAAGAAAATAAAATAAAATTAAACTAGCATGGATAATACAATGAAAGAGTATGAGCACCGACGACTAGTGTGTGAACATGAATGTAAAGTCGGTGAGAAATACGTACTCCCCCAAGCTTAGGCTTTTGGCCTAAGTTGGTCTAGTACCAAGGACCGCCGCTACTCTCCCCGGTGTAATGGGAGGTGTAATCAGGATACCACTGGCTAGTCATCTCCGGATCCCACTAGACAGATGATGCATGATAAGGGTCCAGTTCAGGTTCCGGCTCAGGTTCAGGTTCTGGAGTATAAGCTTGGGCTCGATGATTGTTCACCGCTTCCTGTGTGACAAGAAACTTTTCTGCAAGCAAATCAAACAACAGAGGCGCAGGCAAAATAATAATCTCAATGTGTTTCTTATTGAATCTAAGTTTATACAAGAGCATCCTATCTTCGTTGTCAACAATAAAGTTGTGTGCTACCATGCTCTTGTAATCTAAAATGTGAGGAGGCAATGTTGTCTCCTCTTTCTCAAGATGCCTAATGGGTATCTGAAAATGCCTAGCAAGACGTGCAGCATAGATACCTCCAAATATGGGGCCTTTTGTACGATTCAGGGCTAGCCGTTTAGCAACGATCTCCAAGCAAGGGATGTTGAAGAATGATAATATCAGGAACACTTAAGTTTCCACTATTTCCATGACCAGTCAAGCATCTACTAGAAAATATGGCGAAGTAGCGTAAAATAGGAAAGTGTATGCTAGAGACTTTTGCCTCGGAACCCTTCTTTGGCTCCTCTACAACGATAGTATTAACAAAGCCATCCACATCTTTACGATGGGGTTCCTCTAATTCTCCCTCATAAGGTATCCTACACACCGCGCAAAAATTACGTAAAGACATTTCTCTGAATTCATCATATAAATGAAATGATACTGCAGGCGGTGACTTCTTAGGATAATAATAAAAGTTTTGCACGAAAGTATTAGTGAGTAAGAGATACTGATCGATCCGGTCGTTGATGAAACCGGTGAGGCCTGCAGTCTCGATCAAAGAATAAAAATCTTCATAAATTCCGCTTCTTTCAAGAAATCATTGCATGGCCATTCACACGACCGCACTTCCGCTAAGCAAGGAAGATTATACTTGGCTTTTTCCTTCTCTTTGGCTTGTTTTTCCTGAGGTCTCTGGCTAGAAGAGCCCCTCAAAAACTTCCTTAACATTATCTGAAAATTTCTAAAATTTAGTAACTTCAAAATAAAAGTGAATAAAACTGAACAAGATTGGTAGCAACTACTCCTACAAGTGCCTAGAGCCTATAACATGCATTAGAATTGCTTGGGACCTCATAAATTTAACATGCAAGCTCAAGAACATGGTCACCTATGCAGAAAAAATTTGAAATGAATAAAACACTAGAACAAAAACTAATTGGACCAATGGAGGAGTCACATACCAAGCAACAATCTCCCAAAGCAGTTTTGTGAATGGAGCTTTGAGCAAGGAGATCAAAAATCGCAGCAAAACGAGCTAGAACTCGTGGTTGAGCTAGATGGGGATTTTTTGGGTAGAAGATGAAGTGTGTGGATGCTGGCATAAGTGGAGGGGGGCCACCAGGGGCCCACGAGACAGGGGGCGTGCCCTCCACTCTCGTGGCCTGGTGCTTGCCCCTCCTGCAGTGTTTTCAATGCCTAAAATCCTCAAATATTCCATAAAAAACCATACTAAATTTGCAGGGCATTTGGAGCACTTTCATTTTCAGAATATTTTTTAATGCACGGATAAATCAGAAAACAGACAGATAATACTATTTTTGCTTTATTTATTTTAAATAACAGAAAGTAAAAAGAGGGTACAGAAGGTTGTGACTTCTAGTTTCATCCACCTCATGATCATCAAAATGAATCCACTAACAAGGTTGATCAAGTCTTGTTAACAAACTCATTCCAAATAACACGAAACCGGAGAAATTTTGAATAACACTAAGTTACCTCAATGGGGATATGAAAATCCCCAACAATAAGAATATCATACTTTTTCTTGACAGTAGGGAGAGGACATTCAAAACCTCCAATAATAATAGTTGGAACTTTTCCAATAGAATTGATGCTATGAACTTGAGATTGTTTCCTCAGAAAGTGTACCGTATGCTTGCTACGTCTTGAGCTTGCGTTGGTTTTCCTCGAAGAGGAGAGGGTGATGCAGCAAAGTGTAGCGTAAGTATTTCCCTCAGTTTTGAGAACCAAGGTATCAATCCAGTAGGAGGCTCCTCAAAAGTCCCACGCACCTACACAAACAAACTGAGAACTCGCAACCAACGCAATAAAGGGGTTGTCAATCCCTTCACGGCCACTTGCGAAAGTGAGATCAAATAAAGATAGTAAGATAAGATAAATATATTTTTGGTATTTTATAAGATAGATGCAGAAAGTAAGATGCAAATAAAAGTAGATTGAAAGCAAATATGATAAGAGATAGACCCGGGGGCCATAGGTTTCACTAGAGGCTTCTCTCAAGATAGCATAAGTATTATGGTGGGTGAACAAATTACTGTCGAGCAATTGATAGAAAAGTGCATAGTTATGAGATTATCTAGGCATGATCATGTATATAGGCATCACGTCCATAACAAGTAGACCGACTCCTGCCTGCATCTACTACTATTACTCCACACATCGACCGCTATCCAGCATGCATCTAGAGTATTAAGTTCATAAGAACAGAGTAACGCATTAAGCAAGAAGACATGATGTAGAGGGATAAACTCATGCAATATAATATAAAGCCCATATTGTTATCCTCGATGGCAACAATACAATACGTGTCTTGCAACCCTTTCTGTCACTGGGTAATAACACCGCAAGATTGAACCCAAAGCTAAGCACTTCTCCCGTGGCAAGAAGAACCAATCTAGTAGGCCAAACCAAATTGATAATTCGAAGAGACTTGCAAAGATAACTCAATCATACATAAAAGAATTCAAAGAAGATTCAAATATTATTCATAGATAAACTTGATCATAAACCCACAATTCATTGGATCTCGACAAACACACCGCAAAAAGAGATTACATCGAATAGATCTCCACAAGAGAGGGGGAGAACATTGTATTGAGATCCAAAAAGAGAGAAGAAGCCATCTAGCTAATAACTATGGACCCGTAGGTCTGTGGTAAACTACTCACAACTCATCGGAGGAGCAAGGATGTTGATGTAGAAGCCCTCCATGGTCGATTCCCCCTCCGGCAGAGTGCCGACGAAGGCTCCAAGATGAGATCTCGCGGATACAGAAGGTTACGACGGTGGAAATTGTGTTTCGTGGTGCTCCTAGATGTTTTTGGGGTACGTAGGTATATATAGGAGGAAGAAGTACGTCGGTGGCCGCCCGAGGGGCCCACGAGACAGGGGACGCGCCCTACAGGGGGGGCTATCTCGTGGGGCCCTCGGGAGCTTTTTGACTTGCACTCCAAGCTCTCCTGATCAGATTTGTTCCAAAAATCTGGCTCCCGAAGGTTTCATTCCGTTTGGACTCCGTTTGATATTCCTTTTCTTCGAAATACTGAAATAGGCAAAAAACAGCAATATGGGTTGGGCCTCCGGTTAGTAGGTTAGTCCCAAAAAATGATATAAATATGTAAAATAAAGGTCATAAACATCCAAAAGGGGTAATATAATAGCATGGAACAATCAAAAATCATAGATACGTTGGAGACGTATCAAGCATCCCCAAGCTTAATTCCTGCTCGTCCTTGAGTAGGTAAATGATAAAAAGAGAATTTTTGATGTGGAATGCTACCTAGCATAATTCATAATGTAATTTTCTTTATTGTGGCATGAATGTTCAGATCCAAATGAATACAAATAAAAGTTCATATTGACATAAGAAGTAGTAATACTTCAAGCATACTAATCAAAGTAATCATGTCTTCTCAAAATAACATGGCTAAAGAAAGTTGTCCCTACAAAATCATATAGTCTGGCTGTTGCTCTATCTTCATCACACAAAGTATTTAATCATGCACAACCCCGATGACAAGCCAAGCAATTGTTTCATACTTTAATAATCTCAAACTCTTTCAACTTTCACGCAATACATGAGCGTGAGCCATGGACATAGCACTATATGTGGAATAGAATGGTGGTTGTGGAGAAAACAAAAAGGAGAAGATAGTCTCACATCAACAGGCGTATCAACGGGCTATGGAGATGCCCATTAATAGATATCAATGTGAGTGAGTAGGGATTGCCATGCAACGGATGCACTAGAGCTATAAATATATGAAAGCTCAACAAAAGAAACTAAGTGGGTGTGCATCCAACTTGCTTGCTCACAAGACCTAGGGCACTTTGAGGAAGCCCATCATTGGAATATACAAGCCAAGTTCTATAATGAAAAATTCCCACTAGTATATGAAAGTGACAACATATGAGACTCTCTATCATGAAGATCATGGTGCTATTTTGAAGCACAAGTGTGGAAAAGAGATAGTAGCATTGTCCCTTCTCTCTTTTTCTCTCATTTTTTTCTTTCTTTTTTTCTTTTTTTTCTCTTTGGCCTTTCCCTTTTTTTCTTTTTGGCCTTTCTCATTTTTTTTCTTTTTCTTCTTCTTTTTTTTCTTTTTGTAAAGTCCGAAGTCTCATCCCGACTTGTTGGGGAATCATAGCCTTCATCATCCTTTCCTCACGAGGACAATGCTCTAATAATGAAGATCATCACACTTTTATGGATTTACAACTCAAAACTAGAACAAGATATGACTCTATATGAATGCCTCCGGCGGTGTACGGGGATATGCAATGAATCAAGAGCGACATGTATGAAAATTATGGAGGTGGCCTTGCCACAAATACAATGTCAACTACATGATCATGCAAAAAGCAATATGACAAAAGTAATGTGTGTCATATGAACGGAACGGTGGAAAGTTGCATGGCAATATATCTCGGAATGGCTATGGTAATGCCATAATAGGTAGGTATGGTGGCTGTTTTGAGGAAGGCATATGGTGGGTGTATGGTACAGGCGAAAGTTGCGTAACACAAGAGAGGCTAGCAATAATGGAAGGGTGAAAGGGTGCGTAATCCATGGACTCAACATTAATGAAAAGAACTCATGCACTTGTTGCAAAAATTTAGAAGTCATCAAAAACCAAAGCACTACGCGCATGCTCCTAGGGGGATAGATTGGTAGGAAAAGACCATCGCTCGTCCCCGACCGCCACTCATAAGGAAGACAATCAATAAATAAAATTGTGCTCCAACTTCATCACAAAGCGGTTCACCATACGTGCATCCTACGGGAATCACAAACTTCAACACAAGCATTCTTTAAATTCATAATCACCCAACTAGCATCACTTTAATATCACTACCTCCATATCTCAAAACAATTATCAAGCATCAAATTGATCATAGCATCCAATTCACTTCCTATGATAGTTTTTTATTATACCCAACTTGGATGCTCATCATTCTAGGACCAACTTTATGATAATAGCAAATACAATGTTGTTCTAAAAGACTCTCAAAATAATATAAGTGAAGCATGAGAGACTAGCAATTTCTTCAAAATTAAGACACCACCGTGCTCTAAAAGATATAAGTGAAGTACTAGAGCAAAAACTATCAAGCTCAAAAGATATAAGTGAAGAGTATTCTAGAAAATTCTAATCAAATAGGCTTCTCACAAAAGGTGTGTACAACAAGGATGATTGTGATAAACTAAAAATCAAAGACTAATATAATACACGACGCTCCAAGCAAAACACATATCATGTGGCGAATAAAAATATAGCTCCAAGTAAAGTTAGCAATGAACGAAGACGAAAGAGGGGATGCCTTCCCGGGGCATCCCTAAGCTTAGGATTTTGGCTATTCTTGAATGTCTTGGGGTGCCTTGGGCATCCCCAAGCTTAGGCTCTTGCCATCCTTTATTCCATAGTCCATAAAAGCTTTACCCAAAACTTGAAAACTTCACAACACAAAACTCAACAGGAAATCTTATAAGCTCCGTTAGTGAAAGAAAACAAAACCACCACATAAGGTACTATAATTAACTCGTTCTTTATTTAATTTGGTGTTAAACCTACTGTATTCCAACTTCTTTATGGTTCATAGACTGAATTACTAGCCATATATGCATTCAAATAAGCAAACAACACACGAAAAACAGAATCTGTCAAAAACAGAACAGTCTGTAGCAATCTGTAACTAACGCAAACTTCTGGAACTCTAAAAATCCTACCAAAATATGAAGTCCTGGAAAATTCGTCTATTGAACAGCATCAAAAAGAATCAACGCAAAAGCACATTCCTGTGATTTAACAAAATTATATTCGTGTGTGCAAAGTTTCTGTTTTTCAGCAGAATCAAATCAACTATCATCGTAGGTTATCCTATAGGTTCTACTTGGCACAAACACTAATTAAAAGATAAAAGCACATCTAAACAGAAGGTAGATGCAAGATTTATTACTAAACATGAATAAAAACAAAAAAACATAAAGAAAATTGGGTTGCCTCCCAACTAGCGCTATCGTTTAACGCCCCTAGCCAGGCATAAGAGCAAACATAGATCTAACGAGTGCCATCTTTGGCACTAAATTCATAATTAGCCCGCATGATAGATTCATAAGGTAATTTGACTTTCTTTCTTGGAAAGTGCTCCATGCCTTTCTTTAATGGAAATTGGAATCTAATATTCCCTTCCTTCATATCAATCTATATCAAGAACGATAAAATCTACGGGCACCAAATTTCTATTTGCAACAATGAGAACGTCATTGATCCTTCCCATAGGCTTTTTAATGGTGGAATCCGCAAGGTGCAAATTTAAAGAGCAATCATCAAGATCATGGAAACCTAGAATATAACATAAAGTTTTCGGAATCGTGGAAACACTAGCACCCAAATCACTCAAAGCAAAACACTCATAATCTTTAATTCTAATCTTTATAGTAGGTTCCCACTCATCATTAAGTTTTCTAGGTATAGAAACTTCCAAATTAAGTTTTTCATCATAAGATTGCATCAAGGCATCAACAATATGTTTGGTAAAAGCTTTATTTTGACTATAAGCATGAGGACAATTAACGATGGATTGCAACAAGGAAATACAACCTTTTAAAGAGCAATTATCATAATCAAATTCCTTGAAATCTAAGATAGTAGGTTCAATATTATTAGAAGTTGAGGATTCTCCAATCTCACTTTTACAAATTTAACATTAAGATCTAAAGACTCCGAATTTTTGGGACGCCTTCTAGGCAAAGTTGATTCATCATCACTCCCATAATCATCAAAATTTATGTTGCAAAACATAGATCTAATCGGAGACGCATCAATAACTTTAAGATCCTCATCATTATTTTCATGTAATTTTTCTGGTTTAGCGGCCATCTTATTGACTAAGGTGGCTTGCTTGTCAGAAATTTTGGCTATAGCATTTTCAAGCCGGGTAATTTGAGCGTTAACACCATAAAATTCTTTGTTCATATCATCAAGCTCTTTGTTCATAAGTCCAAAAAAACTTTTTTGTTCCTTAAGCTCTTTTCTAAAGAAATTATTATGCTCAAATTGCAAATTCATAAAGCTTCTAATATTAGATTCAATATCATCCATCCTTCTGAGAAGGTGGTCAGGGCCCTTAGGCATAGCCATAGGGTCAAACAAGCAAACAAGCACACACAAGAAGGCAAGCGAAAAGAAAGAGGAGGAGATTGGGAAAGAGAGGGCGAATAAAACGGCAAGGGTGAAGTGGGGGAGAAGAAAACGCGAGGCAAATGGCAAATAATGTAAATGCAAGGGAGATGGGTTTGCGATGGGTACTTGGTATGTCTTGACTTGAGCGAAGACCTCCCCGGCAACGGCGCCAGAATCCTTCTTGCTACGTCTTGAGCTTGCGTTGGTTTTCCTCGAAGAGGAGAGGGTGATGTAGCAAAGTGTAGCGTAAGTATTTCCCTCAGTTTTGAGAACCAAGGTATCAATCTAGTAGGAGGCTCCTCAAAAGTCCCACGCACCTACACAAACAAACTGAGAACTCGCAACCAACACAATAAAGGGGTTGTCAATCCCTTCATGGCCACTTGCGAAAGTGAGATCTAATAAAGATAGTAAGATAAGATAAATATATTTTTGGTATTTTATAAGATAGATGCAGAAAGTAGATTGAAAGCAAATATGATAAGAGATAGACCCGGGGGGGGGCATAGGTTTCACTAGAGGCTTCTCTCAAGATAGCATAAGTATTACGGTGGGTGAACAAATTACTGTCGAGCAATTGATAGAAAAGCGCATAGTTATGAGATTATCTAGGCATGATCATGTATATAGGCATCACGTCCATAACAAGTAGACCGACTCCTGCCTGCATCTACTACTATTACTCCACACATCGACCGCTATCCAACATGCATCTAGAATATTAAGTTCATAAGAACAGAGTAACGCATTAAGCAAGAAGACATGATGTAGAGGGATAAACTCATGCAATATGCAACCCCATCTTGTTATCCTCGATGGCAACAATACAATACGTGTCTTGCAACCCTTGCTGTCAGTGGGTAAGAACACCGCAAGATTGAACCCAAAGCTAAGCACTTCTCCCATGGCAAGAAGAACCAATCTAGTAGGCCAAACCAAACTGATAATTCAAAGAGACTTGCAAAGATAACTCAATCATACATAAAAGAATTCAGAGAAGATTCAAATATTATTCATAGATAAACTTGATCATAAACCCACAATTCATCGGATCTCGACAAACATGCTGCAAAAAGAGATTACATCGAATAGATCTCCACAAGAGAGGGGGAGAACATTGTATTGAGATCCAAAAAGAGAGAAGAAGCCATCTAGCTAATAACTATGGACCCGTAGGTCTGTGGTAAACTACTCACAACTCATCGGAGGGGCAAGGATGTTGATGTAGAAGCCCTCCATGGTCGATTGCCCCTCCGGCAGAGTGCCGGCGAAGGCTCCAAGATGAGATCTCGCAGATATAGAAGGTTTCGGCGGTGGAAATTGTGTTTTGTGGTGCTCCTGGATGTTTTCGGGGTATGTAGGTATATATAGGAGGAAGAAGTACGTCGGTGTCCGCCCGAGGGGCCCACGAGACAGGGGGCGCGCCCTACAGGGGGGTGGCCCCCTATCTCGTGGGGCCCTCGGGAGCTTCTTGACTTGCACTCCAAGCTCTCCGGATCAGATTTGTTCCAAAAATCACACTCCCGAAGGTTTCATTCCGTTTGGACTCCGTTTGATATTCCTTTTCTTCGAAATACTGAAATAGGCAAAAAAACAGCAATATGGGCTGGGCCTCCGGTTAGTAGGTTAGTCCCAAAAAATGATATAAATATGTAAAATAAAGCCCATAAACATCCAAAAGGGGTAATATAATAGCATGGAACAATCAAAAATTATAGATACGTTGGAGACGTATCAATACTCATTACCATTAACATGAAAAGTGGCATTGCCTTTGTTGCAATCAATAACAGCCCCTGCAGTATTAAGAAAAGGTCTACCAAGGATAATAGACATACTATCGTCCTCAGGAATATCAAGAATAACAAAGTCCATTAAGATAGTGACATTTGCAACCACAATAGGCACATCCTCACAAATACTGACATGTATAGCAGTTGATTTATTAGCCATTTGCAAAGATATTCCAATAGGTGTCAACTTATTCAATTCAAGTCTACGATATAAAGAGAGAGGCATAACACTAACACCGGCTCCAAGATCACATAAAGCAGTTCTAACATAATTTCTTTTAATGGAGCATGGTATAGTTGGGACACCCGGATCTCCAAGTTTCTTTGGTATTCCACCCTTAAAAGTGTAATTAGCAAGCATGGTGGGAATTTCAGCTTCTGGTATCTTTCTTTTATTTGTAATGATATCCTTCATATACTTAGCATAAGGATTTACTTTAAGCATGTCAGTTAAGCGATACGTAAGAAAATAGGTCTAATCATCAGCAAAGCGCTCAAAATCCTCATCATCCTTTGACTTGGATGGTTTAGGAGGAAAGGTCATGGGTTTCTGAACCCATGGTTCTCTTTCTCTACCATGCTTCCTAGCAACAAAATCTCTCTTATCATAACGTTGATTCTTTGATGGTGGGTTATCAAGATCAACAGCAGGTTCAATCTCTACATCATTGTTTTTGCTAGGTTGAGCATCAACATGAACATTATCATTAACATTATCGCTAGGTTCATGTTCATCACCTGATTGTGTTTCAGCATCAGAAATAGAAATATCATTGGGATTCTCATGTGTGTCTACATTAGGTTCACTAGAAGCATGCAAGGTTCTATCGTTTTTCTTTTTCTTCTTTTTAGAAGAAGTAGGTGCCTCTAAATTATTTCTATGAGAATCTTGCTCGATTCTCTTAGGGTGGCCTTCAGGATACAAAGGTTCCTGAGTCATTCTACCAGTTCTAGTAGCCACTCTAACATCAAAGTCATTTTTATTATTTAATTCATCAAGCAAATCATTTTGAGCTTTGAGTACTTGCTCAGCTTGAGTAGCAACCATAGAAGCATATTTGCTAATGAGTTGGAGTTCACCTTTAACTCTAGCCAAGTTATCGCCTACGCGTCCTATCTCGAAAGCATTATTCTTTAACTCTCTACCAACGCATTAAAACTTTCTTGTCTAGCCATAAAGTCATCAAATTCATCTAAGCATGAGCTATGAAATTTAGTAGAGGGGATTTCAACTTTATCATACCTATAGAGAGAATTTACCTTTACTACCTGTGTCGGGTTATCAAGACAATATGGTTCTTCAACAGGAGGTATATTAAGACCATGTATTCTTCAATAGGAGGTAAATTCTTAACATCTTTAGCTTTAATACCTTTTTCTTTCATTGATTTCTTTGCCTCTTGCATATCTTTAGGACTGAGAAATAAAACACCTCTCTTCTTCGGAGTGGGTTTAGGAATAGGCTCAGGAGTTGGCTCAATTGGTTCAGGAATTGGCTCAGGAAGAGTCCAATTATTTTCATTAGTCAACATCTTATTCAATAGTATTTCAGCTTTGTCAACTGTTCTTTCCCCGAAAACACAACCAACACAACTATCCAAGTAGTCCTTGGAAGCATCGGTTAGTCCATTATAAAAGATATCAAGTATTTCATTTTTCTTAAGAGGATGATCGGGCAAAGCATTAAGTAACCGGAGAAGCCTCCCCCAAGCTTGTGGGAGACTCTCTTCTTTGATTTGCCCAAAATTATATATTTCCCGCAAGGCAGCTTGTTTCTTATGAGCGGGGAAATATTTAGCAGAGAAGTAATAAGTCATATCCTGGGGACTACGCACACAACCAGGAGCAAGAGAATTATACCAAGTCTTAGCATCACCCTTTAATGAGAACGGAAATATCTTAAGAATATAATAATAGCGAGACTTCTCATCATGAGTAAACAGGGTAGCTATATCATTCAACTTGGTAAGATGTGCCACGGATTCAAGGCCATAAAAAGGATCAGATTCAACTAGAGTAATAATCTCAGGATCAACAGAGAATTCATAATCCTTATCAGTAACACAGATAGGTGAAGTAGCAAAAGCAGGGTCAGGTTTCATTCTAGCATTAAGAGACTGCTGCTTCCATTTAGCTAATAATTTCTTAAGATCATATCTATCATTGCAAGCAAAGATAGCTCTAGAGCTTCTTCATTCATAACATAACCCTCAGGAACAACAGGCAATACATAATCATTGGGAGAACTTTCATCATCACTATCATCAATAATAGCATCTTCAATAATTTCATTCCCCCTAACTCTAGCAAGTTGTTCATCAAGAAATTCACCTAATGGCAAAGTAGTATCACACACAGAAGTAGTTTCATCATGCATAGCAGAAGTGGCATCATCAATAACATGCGACATATCAGAATTCATAGCAGTAGCAGGTTTAGGTGTCGCAAGCCTACTAATAACGGAAGGAGAATCTAGTGCAGAGCTAGATGGCAGTTCCTTACCTCCCCTCGTAGTTGAGGGCAAAATCTTGGTTTTAGCGTCTTTCAAGTTTTTCATAGTGATCAACAGATATAAATCCCAAGTGACTCAGAGAATAGAGCTATGCTCCCCGGCAACGGCGCCAGAAATTAATCTTGATAACCCACAAGTGTAGGGGATCGCAACAGCTTTCGAGGGTAAAGTATTCAACCCAAATTTATTGATTCGACACAAGGGGAGCCAAAGAATATTCTTGAGTATTAGCAGTTGAGTTGTCAATTCAACCACACCTGGATAACTTAGTATCTACGGCAAAGTATTTAGTAGCAAAAGTGGTATGATAATAAAGGTAACAGTGGCAAAAGTAAAGATAATAGTTTTTGGGTTTTTGTAGTAGTTGTAATAGTAGGAACGGAAAAGTAAATAAGCGAAGAACAATATGTGAAAAGCTCATAGGAAATGGATCAGTGATGGATAATTATGCCGGATGCGATTCCCCATGTAATAGCTATAACATAGGGTGACACAGAACTAGCTCCAGTTCATCAATGTAATGTAGGCATGTATTCCGTAAATAGTCATACATGCTTATGGAAAAGAACTTGCATGACATCTTTTGTCCTACCCTCCCGTGGCAGCGGGTTCCTAGCGGAAACTAAGGGGTATTAAGGCCTCCTCTTAATAAAGAACCGGAACAAAGCATTAGCACATAGTGAATACATGAACTCCTCAAACTACGGTCATCACCGAGAAGTATCCCGATTATTGTCACTTCGGGGTTGTCGGATCATTACACATAATAGGTGACTATAGACTTGTAAGATAGGATCAAGAACACACATATATTCATGAAAACATAATAGGTTCAGATCTGAAATCATGGCACTCGGGCCCTAGTGACAAGCATTAAGCATAGCAAAGTCATAGCAACATCAATCTCAGAACATAGTGGATACTAGGGATCAAACCCTAACAAAACTAACTTGATTACATGGTAAATCTCATCCAACCCATCACCGTCCAGCAAGCCTACGATGGAATTACTCACGCACGGCGGTGAGCATCATGAAATTGGTGATGGACGATGGTTGATGATGACGATGGTGACGAATCCCCCTCTCCGGAGCCCTGAACGGACTCCAGATCAGCCCTCCCGAGAGAGATTAGGGCTTGGCGGCGGCTCCGTGTCGTAAAACGTGATGAAACTTTCTCTCTGATTTTTTTCTCCCTGAACGTGAATATATGGAGTTGGAGTTGAGGTCGGTGGAGGTCCAGAAGGCCCACGAGATAGGAGGGCGCGCCCTATAGGGGGGCGCCCCACTGTCTCGTGGACAGGCCGTGGGCCCCCTGGTGTATTTCTTTTGCCCAGAAATTCTTATTAATTCCAAAAAGTGCCTCCGTGGATTTTCAGGACATTCCGAGAACTTTTCTTTTCTACACATAAAACAACATCATGGCAGTTCTGCTGAAAACAACGTCAGTCCGGGTTAGTTTGATTCAAATCATGCAAATTAGAGTCCAAAACAAGGGCAAAAATGTTTGGAAAAGTAGATACGTTGGAGACGTATCAGAAAGCTGCAAGAAACCAGAGAGTTTGAAGATAGCGTTAGTAGCTCATCGAAGAGGAGTGCGCTGGATCACAAGCTTATTGCGGATCGTCTAGAGGGTCCAGGCAATGACCCCAATCTCAAGCCACCTAATGTGGCGAGACGACAAGGGGGAGTTCTGGATTTCGGCAAATAAGTCAGGAAAGTTGGTGTGGCACCAATCTCCACCAACCACTTCGCGAAAGCAGCTCCAAACGAATTGAGCGGACACGCGGGAGAAGAAGATGCGATTCAAGTCTTCGGGAAGACTGCAGAGGGGGCAGATGCCCGGGCCCGGGCCATTTCACTTGCGAACCTCAACCCCGGACGAAACCCGACCGTGAATCTATTGCCACATGAAGATCCGGATCTTCAGAGGCAGGCAGATGGACCAAATTGTCCAGAGGGGGAGGGGGCGGAGGAGGAGGCGATGGCCAGGTAGAGAGACTTGGTCGAGAACTGGCCAGATGGCTCCAGGCGCCAACGCACCTGGTCAGAGCCACCGTCCACCCTAGGCTCGTGAAGGGCAACACAGTCCAGCAACTCGCGCCAAGCAACAGATTTGGGGGGCCCAAATGGCCTCCGGAAGGCGAGGCGCACGAAGTCAATAAGGGCCCTCTCGATAGAGATCACAGGGTCAACAGTGATGGAAAAGAGGCCGGGAAAGTGCGCCACGAAGGGAGCGTCTCCGGCCCAATGATCGAACCAGAACAAAGTCAACGCTCCGGAGCCGACCGAGATGGAAGTCCCGATGCGGAGAACCGGAAGGAGCTGGACGACCGACTGCCAGAAATGGGAGCCGCCAGTTCTCTGGCAGAAGGCGAGGGGCTGCCCATGCAGGTATTTTTTCCGGATGATGTCGAGCCAAAGACCACCATGGCCTTGCGAGATGCGCCAAAGCCACCGGGAGAGAAGGGCGATATTCATTCGCTTAGAGCACATAATGCCTAGGCCGCCCTGCTCCCTGGGCTTGCAAACGTCCGGCCAACTGACCATATGATACTTCTGCGTGTCATTCTCGCCAGACCAGTAGAAGCGAGACTGGACTTTGGCAATCTCATGGTGTAGGATCTCGTGGAGGCTGTAGAAGCTCATAAGAAACAATAGGAGGCTGGAGAGGGAAGAGTTGATGAGAATAGTCCGGGCAGCCATAGATAACCACCTCCCCTGCCAAGGTTGCGCGTTTGGAGCTTGGCCACGGTCGGGCGAAAGTCCGCGACGGTGAGCCGGGAGTCACTAATGGGCGTACCCAAGTTAGTCATGGGAAAGGAGCCCAGGCGACAGCTAAGCCGGTTGACAATGGCTAGACACTCCTCGGGAGGATAGCCCATCACCATAACATCACTCTTGTCGAAGTTAATCTTAAGGCCAGACATTTGTTGGAAGCAAAGGAGGAGGAACTTGAGGTTGGAAATGTCCGCCTCTGAGCCTTCGACCATGATGATGGTGTCGTCGGCATACTGGAGGAGGGAAATCCCGGACCCTCCGGCAAGGTGGGGGGTGATCCCACGAATATGGCCAGCAGCCTTCGCCTTATCCAGGATGGTGGCAAGGGCGTCCACGACCATGTTGAATAGGCCGGAACGGGGAGAAGGGGTCGCCTTGTCGAACCCCACATAGGGTGGGGAAGAAAGGACCGATCTCGCTGTTGATGTTAACAGCCGTGCGACCGCAAGAGACCATCTGCATAACTCTGGTGATCCAACGGTCGTCGAAGCCCTTCCGGAGTAACACTTCCCAAAGGAAGGACCAACTAATAGTATCATAGGCCTTATGGAAATCAATCTTCAGGAAGACAGCCTTGAGGTTTTAACAACTAAAAACATGGTCAGCGATGAGTTATGCAGATGGCAGACGGACGGACGGCGGCGACAGATGGACGGCCATCGATCGAAGGTCGGCGATGAAGGCGGAGATGGCATCGCGGTCCTGAGGGCGGCTAAGTGGCCGCCAAAGTTGCAAGAAACCAGAGAGTTTGAAGATCGCGTTAGTAGCTCGTCGAAGAGGAGTGCGCTGGATCACAAGCTTATTGCGGATCGTCCAGAGGGTCCAGGCAATGACCCCAATCTCAAGCCACCTAATGTGGCGAGACGACAAGGGGGAGTTATGGAGTTCGGCAAATAAGTCGGCAAAGTTGGTGTGGCACAAATCTCCACCAACCACTTCGCGAAAGCAGCTCCAAACGAATTGAGCAGACACGCGGGAGAAGAAGATGTGTTTCGAGTCTTCGGGAACACCGCAGAGGGGGTAGATGCCCGAGCCTGGGCCATTTCGCTTGCGAACCTCAACTCCGGACGAAACCCGACCGCGAATCCATTGCCACATGAAGATCCGGATCTTCAGCGGCAGGCGGATGGACCAAACCGTCGAGAGGGGGAGGGGGCGGAGGAAGGGGCGATGGACAGGTAGAGAGACTTGGTCGAGAACTGGCCAGATGGCTCCAGGCGCCAACGCACCTGGTTGGGGCCACTGTCTACCCTAGGCTCATGGAGGGCAACAGAGTCCAGCAACTCGCGCCAAGCAGCAGATTCCAGGGGCCCAAATGGCCTCCGGAAGGCGAGGCGCACTAAGTCAATAAGGTCCCTCTCGACAGAGATCACAGGGTCAAAGGCGATGGAAAAGAGGCCGGGAAAGCGCGCCGCGAAGGGAGCGTCTCCGGCCCAACGATCGAACCAGAACAAAGTCGACGCTCCGAAGCCGACCGAGATGGACGTCCCGATGCGGAGAACCGGAAGGAGCTAGACGACCGACTGCCAGAACTGGGAGCCGCCAGTTCTCTAGTAGAAGGCAAGGGGCTGCCCGCGCAGGTATTTGTTCCGGATGATGTCGAGCCAAAGACCACCACGGCCTTGCGAGATGTGCCAAAGCCACCGAGAGAGAAGGGTGATATTCATTCGCTTAGAGCACATAATGCCCAGGCTGCCCTACTCCCTGGGCTTGCAAATGTCCGGCCAACTGACCATATGATACTTCTGCTTGTCATTCTCGCCAGCCCAGTAGAAGCGAGACTGGAATTTGGCAATCTCATGGTGCAGGGTCTCGTGGAGGCTGTAGAAGCCCATAAGAAACAGTAGGAGGCTGGAGAGGGAAGAGTTGATGAGAATAGTCTGGGCTGCCTTAGATAACCTCCTCCCCTGCCAAGGTTCGATGCGCGTTTGGAGCTTGGCCACGGTCGGGCACAAGTCTGCGACAGTGAGCCGGGAGTTGATACGTCTCCAACGTATCTATAATTTTTGATTGTTCCATGCTATTATATTACCCCTTTTGGATGTTTATGGGCTTTATTTTACACATTTATATCATTTTTGGGACTAACCTACTAACCGGAGGCCCAGCCCGTATTCCTGTTTTTTGCCTATTTCAGTATTTCAAAGAAAAGGAATATCAAATGGAGTCCAAACGGAATGAAACCTTCGGGAGCGTGATTTTTGGAACGAACGTGATCCAGAAGACTTGGAGTGCAAGTCAAGAAGCAGCCGAAGCTTCCACGAGATAGGAGGGTGCGCCCCCCCCCTATAGGGCGCGTCCCCCTATCTCGTGGGCCCCTCGGGCGTCCATCGACGTACTTCTTCCTCCTATATAAGCCTACATACCCTGAAAACATCCAAGGAGTAGACGAAACACAATTTCCACCACCGTAACCTTCTGTATCCGCGGATCTCATCTTGGAGCCTTCGCCGGCACTCTGCCGGAGGGGGAATCGACCACGGAGGGCTTCTACATCAACATCCTTGCCCCTCCGATGAGTTGTGAGTAGTTTACCACAAACATACGGGTCCATAGTTATTAGCTAGATGGCTTCTTCTCTCTTTTTGGATCTCAATACAATGGTCTCCCCCTCTATTTATGGAGATCTATTCGATCTAAACTCTTTTTGCGGTGTGTTTGTCGAGATCCATTGAATTGTGGGTTTATGATCAAGTTTATCTGTGAATAATATTTGAATCTTTTCTGAATTCTTTTATGTATGATTGAGTTATCTTTGCAAGTCTATTTGAATTATCAGTTTGGTTTGGCCTACTAGATTGATCTTTCTTGCCATGGGAGAAGTGCTTAGCTTTGGGTTCAATCTTGCGGTGCCCTTACCCATTGAAAGAAAGGATTGCAAGGCACGTATTGTATTGTTGCCATCGAGGATAATAAGTTGGGGTTTATATCATATTGCTTGAGTTTATCCCTCTACATCATGTCATTTTGCTTAATGCGTTACACTGTTCTTGTGAACTTAATACTCTAGATGCAGGCAGGAGTCGGTCAATGTGTGGAGTAATAGTAGTTGATGCAGGCAGGAGTCGGTCTACTTGTTGCGGACGTGATGCCTATATACATGATCATGCCTAGATAATCTCATAATTATTCGCTTTTCCATCAATTGTTTGACAGTAATTTGTTCACCCACCGAAATACTTATGCTATCTTGAGAGAAGCCTTTAGTGAAACCTATGGCCACCGGGTCTATCTCTTATCATATTTGCTTCCAATCTACTTTTATTTGCGTCTTTACCTTTTTGCATCTATATTATAAAATACCAAAAATATATTTATCTTATCTTACTATCTTTATTAGATCTCACTTTCGCAAGTGGCCGTGAAGGGATTGACAACCCCTTTATTGCGTTGGTTGCGAGTTCTCAATTTGTTTGTGTAGGTGCGTGCGACTTTTGAGGAGCCTCCTACTGGATTGATACCTTGGTTCTCAAAAACTGAGGGAAATACTTTCGCTACTCTGCTGCATCACCATTTCCTCTTCAAGGAAAACCAACGCAAGCTCAAGACGTAGCAAGAAGGATTTCTGGCACCGTTGCCGGGGAGGTCTTCGCTCAAGTCAAGACATACCAAGTACCCATCGCAAACCCATCTCCCTCGCATTTACATTATTTGCCATTTGCCTCTCGTTTTCCTCTCCCCCACTTCACCCTTGCCGTTTTATTCGCCCTCTCTTTCCCAATCTCCTCCTCTCTCTTTTCGCTTGCCTTCTTGTGTGTGCTTGTTTGCTTATTTGACCCTATGGCTGCGCCTAAGGGCCCTGACCACCTTCTCGGAAGGATGGATGAGATTGAATCTAATATTAGAAGCTTTATGAATTTGCAATTTGAGCATAATAATTTCTTTAGAAAAGACCTGAAGGAACAAAAAGGTTTTTTGGGGTTTATGAACAAAGAGCTTGATGATATGAATAAAGAATTTTATGGTGTTAATGCTCAAATTACCCGTCTTGAAAATGCTATAGCCAAAATTTCTGATAAACAAGCCACCTTAGTCAATAAGATGGCCGCTAAACCAGAAAAGTTAGATGAGAATAATGATGAGGATCTTAAAGTTATTGATGCGTCTCCTATTAGATCTATGTTTTGCAATATGAATCTTGATAATTATGGGACTGATGATGAGTCAACTTTACCTAGAAGGCGTCCCAAGAATTCGGAGTTTTTAGATCTTGATGCTAAATTTGGTAAAAGTGGGATTGGAGAGATCACAACTTTAAATAGCATTGAACCCGCTATCTCGGATTTCAAGGAATTTGATTATGATAATTGTTCTTTAGAAGGTTGTATTTCCTTGTTGCAATCCATTGTTAATTCTCCTCATGCTTATAGTCAAAATAAAGCTTTTACCAAACATATCGTTGATGCCTTGTTGTAATATTATGATGAAAAACTTAATTTGGAAGTTTCTATACCTAAAAAACTTAATGATGGGTGGGAACCTACTATAAGGATTAGAATTAAAGATCATGAGTGTTTTGCTTTGTGTGATTTGGATGCTAGTGTTTCCACGATTTCGAAAACTTTATGTGATGTTCTAGGTTTCCATGATCTTGATGATTGCTCTTTAAATTTGCACCTTGCGGATTCCACCATTAAAAAGCCAATGGGAAGGTTCAATGATGTTCTCATTGTTGAAAATAGAAATTTGGTGCCCGTAGATTTTATCGTTCTTGATATAGATTGCAATCTTTCTTGCCCTATTATTCTTGGTAGACCTTTCCTTAGAATGATTGGAGCGATTATTGATATGAAGGAAGGGAATATTAGATTCCAATTTCCATTAAAGAAAGGCATGGAGCACTTTCCAAGAAAGAAAGTCAAATTACCTTATGAATCTATCATGCAGGCTAATTATGAATTTAGTGCCAAAGATGGCACTCGTTAGATCTATGTTCGCTCTTATGCCTAGCTAGGGGCGTTAAACGATAGCGCTAGTTGGGAAGCAACCCAATTTTCTTTGTGTTTTTTGTTTTTGTTCCTATTTAGTAATAAATCTTGCATCTACCTTCTGTTTAGATGTGTTTTAATCTTTTAATTAGTGTTTGTGCCAACTAGAACCTATAGGATAACCTATGATGATAGTTGATTTGATTCTGCTGAAAAACAGAAACTTTGTGCGCACGAATTTAGTTTTATTAAATCACAGAAATGTGATTTTGCGTTGATTCTTTTTGCTTGTGATCAATAAACAAATTATCCAGGACTTCCTATTTTGGTAGGAGTTTTAGAGTTCCATAAGTTTGCGTTAGTTACAGATTGCTACAGACTGTTCTGTTTTTGACAGATTCTGTTTTTCGTGTGTTGTTTGCTTATTTCAATGCATCTATGGCTAGTAAAATAGTTTATAAACCATGAAGAAGTTGAAATACAGTAGGTTTAACACCAAAATAAATAAAGAACGAGTTAATTATAGTACCTTATGTGGTGGTTTTGTTTTCTTTCACTAACGGAGCTTATAAGATTTCCTGTTGAGTTTTGTGTTGTGAAGTTTTCAAGTTTTGGGTAAAGCTTTTATGGACTATGGAATAAGGAGTGGCAAGAGCCTAAGCTTGGGGATGCCCAAGGCACCCCAAGATATTCAAGGATAGCCAAAAGCCTAATCTTGGGGATGCCCCGGGAAGGCATCCCCTCTTTCGTCTTCGTTCATTGGTAACTTTACTTGGAGCTATATTTTTATTCGCCACATGATATGTGTTTTGCTTGGAGCGTCGTGTATTATATTAGTCTTTACTTTTTAGTTTACCACAATCATCCTTATTGTACACACCCTTTGGGAGAAGCTTATTTGATTAGAATTTGCTAGAATACTCTATGTGCTTCACTTATATCTTTTGAGCTTCATAGTTTTTGCTCTAGCGCTTCACTTATATCTTTTAGAGCACGGTGGTGACTTATTTTTGTAGAAATTGCTAGTCTCTCATGCTTCACTTATATCTTTTTGAGAGTCTTTTAGAACAGCATGGTATTTGCTTTGGTTATAAAATTGGTCCTAGAATGGTTGGCATCCAAGTTGCGTATAATAAAAACTATCATAGGAAGTGAATTGGATGCTATGATCAATTTGATACTTGATAATTTTTTTGAGATAGGGAGGTAGTGATATTAAAGTCATGCTAGTTGGGTGATTATGAATTCAAAGAATGATTGTGTTGAAGTTAGAAAGTCACGTAGCATGCATGTATGGTTAAAGTTGTGTAACAAATTTGAAACATGAAGTGTACCTAGCTTGTGCATCCTTATGAGTGGCGGTCGGGGACGAGCGATGGTCTTTTCCTACCAATCTATCCCCCTAGGACCATGCGCGTAGTACTTGATTTTTGATGACTTCTAAATTTTTGTAATAAGTATATGAGTTCTTTTGACTAATGTTGAGTCCATGGATTATACACACTTTTACCTTTCCGCCATTGCTAGCCTCTTCGGTACCGTGCATTGCCCTTTCTCACCTTGAGAGTTGGTGCAAACTTCGCCGGTGCATCCAAACCCCGTGATACGATACGCTCTATCACACATAAACCTCCTTATATCTTCCTCAAAACAGCCACCATACCTACCTATTATGGCATTTCCATAGCCATTCCGAGATATATTGCCATGCAACTTTCCACCGTTCCGTTCTTCATCATCATGACATACTTTACTTTTGCCATATTGCCATTGCATGATCATGTAGTTGACATCGTATTTGTGGCAAAGCCACCATGCATTATTTTTCATACATGTCACTCTTGATTCATTGCACCATCCCGGTACACCACCGGAGGCATTCATATAGAGTCATATCTTGTTCTAGTTTCGAGTTGTAATTCATATGTTGTAATCAATAGAAGTGTGATGATCATCATTATTAGAGCATTTCCCAAATATAAAAAAAGGGGGAAAGGCCAAAAGAAAAAAAAGGAAGGCCCAAAAAAAGAAAAAAAGAAAAAAAGAAAATAAATAAAAAGGGCAATGTTACTATCTCTTTTTCCACACTTGTGCTTCAAAGTAGCACCTTGTTCTTCATGTAGTGAGTCTCATATATTGTGCTTCAAAGTAGCACCATGTTTTTCATATAGTGAGTCTCATAAGTTGTCTTTTTTATACTAGTGGGAATTTTTCCTACGATGGGCTTTCTCAAATGCCCTAGGTCTTCGTGAGCAAGCAAGTTGGATGCACACCCACTAGTTTTCTTTTGTTGAGCATTCATAGTTCTAGTGCATCCGTTGCATCGCAATGCCTACTCCTCATGTTGACATCAATTGATGGGCATCTCCATAGCCCGTTGATTATCCTCGTCAATGTGAGACTTTCTCCTTTTTTGTCTTCTCCACATAATCCCCATCATCATATTCTATTCCACCCATAGTGCTATATCCATGGCTCACGCTCATGTATTACGTGAAGGTTGAAAAAGTTTGAGATTATTTAAGTTTGAAACAATTGCTTGGCTTATCATCGGGGGTATAAAAATTGGGAACATCTTTGTGTGACGAAAATGAAGCATAGACTAACTATATGAATTTGTAGGGATGAACTTTCTTTTGCCATGTTATTTTGAGAAGACATGATTACTTTGATTAGTATGCTTGAAGTGTTACTATTTCTTTTATCAATATGAACTTTTATTTTGAATCATTTGGATCTGAACATTCATGCCACAATAAAGAAAATTACATTGAGAATTATGCTAGGTAGCATTCCACATCAAAAATTCTCTTTTTATCATTTACCTACTCAAGGACGAGCAGGAATTAAGCTTGGGGTTGTTTGATACGTCTCCAACGTATCTATAATTTTTTATTGTTCCATGCTATTATATTACCCCTTTTGGATATTTATGGGCTTTATTTTACACATTTATATCATTTTTTGGACTAACCTACTAACCAGAGGCCCAACCCGTATTGCTGTTTTTTTTGCCTATTTTAGTATTTCGAAGAAAAGGAATATCAAACGGAGTCCAAACGGAATGAAACCTTCGGGAGTGTGATTTTTGGAACGAACGTGATCCAGAGGACTTGGAGTGCAAGTCAAGAAGCAGTCGAAGCTTCCACGAGATAGGAGGGCGCCCCCCCTATAGGGCGCACCCCCCTGTCTCGTGGGCCCCTCGGTCGTCCACCGACGTACTTCTTCCTCCTATATAAGCCTACGTACCCCAAAAACATCACTACTAGGAAAAGGCCTATTAATGGCGCACCGGTTTTGCCTACTAATGGCGCACTACCGGTGCGCCATTAGTAGCACGCCATTAGAATTTTTTACTAATGGCGCACCACTGGTGCGCCATTAGTATGTAACTCCATGCGCCATTAGTATGCCTCCCGGTGGGCCATATGTAACCATGTGCTTTGTCACACTAATGGCGCACTCTGCCTTGATGCGCCATTAGTATCCTTTGGCATACTAATGGCGCACTCTGCCTTGATGCGCCATTAGTATGAATATTTGGTTTTTTTTTTGCTTTTCTGATTTTTGCACAGGTTACAAAATATATTATTGGACAGAATATAGACAGCAACATCAGATTCATCGAATACAATAGAAGATTAGTCTCCGAATACAATTCATCATATTAGTCTCCGAATTCAAAAGACCGAACAAAGATAAAACATTACAAGTCTCAAGATCGCGAGTATCGAGTTTGTCTTCACATTACAAGTCGATATCGATCATCTAAACTACCATCACATAAAAGAGAGTTGTGGTCATCACGATGAGCATCATCGCGATCAAACTGGTCCTCGTCCGGTTCCTCCAACGCTCCCTCCTCTCTCCCGCTAGATAGCGGGCATATCTAGATTCGGCCTCCGCCCTAGTGGTGTATCCTTTGTAACTGTTACCGCTGAAACGGTGAACCTGTCTCCGACACTCCTCCCAGTCGTCGTAGACTCCGCGAACCTTACCCTTGTACTTGAGTGAATTCCTCCTTGACGGTGCGGAGTGCATTCGGACGCCGGTCCTTCCTTTGCTTCTTCGATTGGCTGCCATCTGTGTGTGCGCCGCCATCATTAGTGGTGGCATCCTCGGCGGCACCATCAGTGGTGTCATCCCCGACGCCACTGGGGGTTGTGTAATCAGGATCGGTGTCTTCCGCGGCATCCTCATAGCGGTGAGGTTGTTCCTCCATCTCCTGGGACAGCTCCCAGAATTGCTTGCCGCCGGAACCACCGGCCTCATTGTTGTGGGCCATGTTTCGCTCTAAATAGGAAAAAAGTTTGGTCAAAAAGTTGGTTATTGTCAAGGAACAAGATCATGGTCTCATCATTTAGGGTTTGTCGACACCGAGGCACCCTAAAAGCCTAAGCTTTCATCATTTAGGGTTTGCCGATGCCGAGGCACCCTAAAAGCCTAAGCGTACATCATTTAGGTTCTCATCGACACCGAGGCATCCGGGGCAGCCAAGTTAAGTTTTCATCATTTAGGGTTTATCGATGCCGAGGCACCCTAGGTTGGGCCTAATTACTTGGCACTAATCACTTGGCTCTATTGCCACCTATGTTGGGTTTATCATCTAGGGTTTATCGATGCTAAGGAGAATTCTAAGTTGGGCCTAATCACTTGGCTCTATTGCCACCTATGGTTTAATGCAGCAAGAATGGCGGGGCAGTTGATCCTACTTAACTAAGTACTAAGATACCCCGGCCCATGCATTAGTCGCAAGTACCCCATATGTCCTATTTTTAGCAAAGTCATGCTAAAATTCACGGAAAATTTCAGCATCACCTTTGTTGAAAATAGGACATATGGAGTACCCAAATTTGCCGGAACGGAAGTTAATCAACATTCTGACAAACTCAAGGGCCTCTCGGGGTACCTGCAAATTCATCACGACACGATGGTCGGAGACATGACCTTTGCAAAATGGTCGGAGACACGATGGTCTTTCTCAATGTGATCAATTGATGGATCAACACATAAAACATGTCCAATAAGTATGATTTATAGAGTCAACATCAGTATGAATATATATAAAGTTTTTCTTCATCAGCCAGGCCCATGCAAGTAACTGCATCCAACAACTATTTCTGCTACTCTGTAACTAACTACACTCTGTATTTATAGATTCATTTCAGATGAGATCAGATTGAGCTCCAACTGTAGCTGCAGCTGAGGGATCCATGAGCCATCATGCCAGCCAGCCAGGAAATAAACTTTACTTTCCAAAGGAAATAAAAATACAATGCATACATACATACTTAAGCAGGTAGATAGATAGATAGATAGATAGATAGATGAGCATGTTCAGTTTACAAGAATGAATATAAACAAGGAAAGAATGCATGCAAGTTTAAAGTAAAACGTTTCAGTTAATGCAAGTACTCCTCTTGCTCTCTACTTTCTCTCTTCTCTTCTTCAGTTAATTAACTGAATTTTACTGATGTTGTTGTTAACTAAATTTTAATCATCTGCTGAAGAACACCTTCAATTTCGTCAGATATAGGTGTAGTTTTTAGTCTCTGTCAGTTTCATCAGAGAAGTTTGCTTTCAGTTTCAAATAATCCGAGCTGCGCCTCGGTCGTAGTTTGTTAGGTTTCTCCGCGGCCCTGACCCGACCATGGGATGGCATGAACTAGACGGTCATGGCTGCATCACGGGTGACACGTGGGGAGCGCTGGGATGGCAGTGCTCACGACCCGGAAGTGGCCTAGTTTCTCGTTTTCTGTTAGCTGTGTAATCGCTGAATAAGAAGAGAAATAGAGAGCAGAAAAGCTGCGAAGTTGAACGCGGGAAAAACACATTATAACTGAATTTTACCATGTCTCCCCTCCTGGACGTTTCAGAAACAGGAGGGCCCACGTATCCCCTCCAGAGTTTTCGAGGGCCAAAGGGCAGGACGTTTGAGTTTTCGAGGCAACTCCCCACGTCTCCCACGTCTCCCCACTGGCAACTCCCCACGACGCATAGGGGGTTTTCTTCCCACGTCCAGGTAACTCCCCTCCTATTCCATTGCCGCTCCATCTTCCTCCCTCTGCCTCCCTGCTCATTCCATTACCGCTGCATCTTTCTCCCTCTACCTCCCTCTGCCTCCAGCATCAAGCAACTCCCCTCTGCCTCCACCATCGCTGGCCAGGAGGGCAATGGCGGAGGAATCCTGGAGCAACTCCCCTCCGTCTGCCAAGAGAATGGCGGAGGCATCATGGAGCAACTCCCCTCCGTCTGCCAAGCATCACCATGGTGAGGCGTTTGGCAAGGAGCCGCTGGTGGTCGACGACGATGTTCCGGTCCCCGGGCAGAAGCGGGACTACACCGTGCCGCTCAAGGTTGATATCCACCTGAAGGAGCCGCTGGATGTCGTATGCACCAGCAATCCAGACGAAGCCGACAAGATGATCCGCAAGATGAGGAGGAGGCTCGGCGGCATGCTTCCTCGGAATATCGGTGTTGATGTCGAGTATACCAGGGAAGACAAACCTCCGCAAATTGCTGCAGTTCTGCAGTTATGCGTGGAGGATCTCGTCCTGGTATACCACATCACCGCGGCAACCAAATGGTAAAAACATCCAGTTCCGAAGTTTCTATCTAATTAGTAGTTTCTGAAGTAGATGCAATAGTTATGAAGTTCTAAAGTAGATGCAATACTAGTTCTGAAGTTCTGAAGTTTCGTTTTAATTAGTAGTTTCTGAAGTTTCTGAAGTTTCTGAAGTTTTTGAAGTAGATGCAATAGTTCTGAAGTTCTGAAGTAGATGCAATACTAGTTCTGAAGTTATGAAGTTTCTGTCTAATTAGTAGTTTTTTGGTGATCATACAAAATGTTGTCTAGAAGTTTTTGTGATCATTTACTAGCTGTTATGAATGTTGTCTTGTAATGCAAAAGATTGCAAAAAAATACATCATTGAGATGTTATGCTTGCTGTTTTGATCATACAGAATGTTGTCTTGTAGTTGTTGTGATCATTTAGTAGTTGTTGTGATCATACTGTTTTAACTGAATTTTGGTGAGAACTGAAGATGCTATTTTAACTGAATTTTGCTTCAACTGAACCCATTTTAATTCTGTAGTTTCTGAAGTTTTTGAAGTAGATGAATTTGATGCACCAGCTAGATTAATTTGATGCAGGCCCAAGGAACTCCGCCCGCTCCTGCAAGAGAAGAAGCTGTACACCTTTGTTGGCTTCTGCATTAGAGGCGACAAGGAGAAGTTGAAGTTGTCTGGTTTAGAGATCAACCCCGACAAGTACGTCGACTTGCAGCGCAAATGGAGAGTTCCAAACAATGGAAAGAAGTGGCAGTCTTTGGCTGAGTTTGCAGGCAGCCTCATCCACCCATCCTACAAGGAAATGAAGCAGAAGATCGACAGGAAATCGGACCACCTACTATGGAAGGACAGCCCACTGCCAAACAAGCTCATCAAGTACGCCGCGAAAGATGCGTACGTCACCTACGAGGCATGGAAGAAAATCGAAATCACCAAAGAAGGTTTGGAGCTCTGGCAAGAAGCGGAGGATCATTGGGATGACCCCTACTACTGGGGATATTGAGTTGTTTGTGGTATTGGGATGACCCCTACTACTGTGTCTCAGTTTGTAGTTATGTGGTTGAACAAGTTTGCTTTTGTTATGTTGAACAAGTTTGCTTTTGTTATGTTGAACAAGTCTGCTTTTGTAATGATGAACAAGTTTGCTTTGGTTGTCAGTTGACATCACTCATCGCTGAGCATGGTTTAGTTTTACCTTTATCTATTTATTATTTAGGCAGAGCTATTCAGGCATGGAAGATATAATCATCCTTATGGTGAGGATCGCAATGTTTTTAGCTTCCAAGTTTCTAATGACACATGATCTTTCCAACCACATAACTTAACTGCAAACATTTCCCCTGTAAATTGTAGTTACACATTCCAACCAATACCTGCAAGTTGTAATTTCATATTGAATGACCATCAATGACTAAGTGAAGCAAATAATTGCTATGCATTTCTTGGCACGCGAGAAGGAAGAGGGGAGAGGAGGCGGAGCTCACTGAGGAGGCGCAAGGAGGCCCTGCGACAGCTTAGTAGCAACACAGGTGGCCGAAGTTGAGGAAGACAGCGGCGACCCGAGGAAGAAGAGGTGGAGGGGGGTGGAGGGGTCGAGCGCCGTCGCGCCCTGGTTCCGCGGCTCGCCGGCCCGGTGTTGAAGCAGATTCTGCCCGCCGCCTTGCCTGTCGCCTCGCATGGTGGAGCTCGAGGGATGGGAAG